>NW_028186436.1:87402-129961 GCF_003343005.1 Rhea americana
GGCGGCCGCGGCCCCGGCCCCGGCCCCGGCCCCGCTCGCCTCCGCCCGCCGCGGGGTCTCGGCCCCTCGCTCGCTGCCCCCGGCACTTCCCTCCCGAAAAGCCTCGGCTCGCCCCAGCCCTTCTCTCCTGGAAAACTCGGCCAGCCGCGGCCGCCTCTCCTGCCAGCCTCGGGCACGTCCCAGCCTTTCTCTTCTCAAAACCTTGGGTGTCCCCTGAATTTTTCTTCCAAAAACCTCGGGAACTCCCCAACCCTTCTCTTCCCAAACGCTTAGGCAGGTCCCTCGCTTTCTCCTCTGAAGAGCACGAGCGTGTCCCAACCCTGCTGTCCCAAAAACCTGCGGCACCCCCAGCCCTCCTCTTACCCAAACTTTGGGCACGTCACAGATCTTCTCTTCTGGAAACTGCGGATACCCTCAGCCCATCTCTTCTGAAAACCTTTGGTATGTCCCAGCCCTTTTCTCCTGAAAACCTCAGGCATGACCATGCCCAAACCTTGGGCATGCTCCAGGCCTTCGCTCCTGAAAGCCTGGGGCACGGCCCTGACCTTGTCCTCTGAAAACTCAGGTAGCCCCAGCCCAGCTCTTCTGAGAACTCAGGTGTGCCCCCGCGCTTCTCTCCCCAAAGCCCCGTGTACCACCCAGCCCACAGCAACCTGGATTCCAGCATGTGACATCTGCACGTGTTGTTATGCTACCTGCAGGATGGTCCTGGCCACCCAAGGGTCCTGTCACCCTCCCATCTAAATGGCAGATGTGACACCATGGTATGCACAGCCAAATCAGATTTCTGGATAATTGACTTTTCTGCTGCTAATGAATACAAATAAGTCATGTGCTTACACAGCGTTTTCCATTTTGGGTTCTCAAAGGAGTTCCCTGAACGTTAATTAAGCTTTACAACACCTCTCTGACACAGATGTGGTTACCCTCTACCTTACAATACCGAGCAGGCAAGTCTGAGGTCATAGGAAGGGAGTTGCTACCTCCACTAACCACTGGAGTCATATCACCAGCATTGCCTCTCTGATCCTCTGCCGGAATTAGAGGAGTAGCTTGAAATTATTCTCTGCATCCATTCCTCAGGTCCCTGTGCAGGAAAGTATCTAAAAGGGATTGTCAAGATTGACTTGATCTCAAGGATTAGAGACCGGAATAAGAGCCTGGAACAGGTCCTGTAAAAGGACATGCTATTTTATGGGTTTTTTTTCTGTTGCAGGTAACTGAAAAGAGACAAGTATGAAGAGCAGCAACCTTTTTTTTGTTTGTTTTGTGCCGTTTGAAGGAAAACTCAGTGTCATGATAATGGATCCAGCTATTTGCTGGTACAAAAGATATTTCCAAAGTGCTAGGTGCCCAAAGCTCCAAGAAAAGTCAGTGGAACTGGAGACAATAACAGGTACATACTGTCTTAGCTAGCTCTCCATCTTCTCTCTGACTCTGGCTGGTAGAGGCTGCCAAAAAAAGAAACAAAAAGGAGGCTATTTCATAGTGAGATGTCCCTGGTCTTGTTCTCCAGCCAGAAGAGACATCTTTACATTTATATGCTGTGCACTTATTTTAGAATATCATTTCTCAGTCACCTCCAGGAGCACCCCTAGATGTCCTTGATACTGTCTTATAATTTTGGCTCAGGATGTAACTAAGTATTTACTGTAATAATGCCTGATTAGAGGAAACTATAGGTCAGGTACACCTCTCACTGCGAACCATCCTACAGCAATGTAACTCTGAGGAGTTTACTCCTGACTTGCACCTCAGAATGAAACTAATGTCACGTGGCCCAGCCAGAAAAGTGACTAGTCCTCTGGACAGGGCAGCAGGAAAAGTCACCCACTGCAAGACTCAAGAACCAGGGAGGGAGAAAGAGGCTTCGTCAGGACTGGGTGAGGGGTAGAGAAAACAGCACTTCTTCATTTCCCTGCTCTTTCTGAGGAGCAGTAGAACTTCATTATTGTTTAAGTACCAGTATTATTGTCTTCTTTAATCAACATCTGAGTCCTTCTTTGGCAAATACATCATGTCCCAGGGCAATTTCAAGGTGTGATTATCTTCAAAGGTTTGAAAGCTGGCTGAGACTGCAGCATTTGTGTTTTACTGAAGTGTTCTTGCAATCTCCTTGGAGCTGAGCACTGCACCTCTGCTGCAGACTTCCTCCCTCAGATGCCGGGCAGGAGGACTAGGGGAAGGAACAGTGGTCATTTCTGGAGCATTTTGAAGGCTCTTGCATCAAGCACTGGTATAATGTAATATAAATCCTTTATAAATAAAGATGGACTTCCACTCTATTTTCCAGTCTGTCCTGTAGTTGAGTCATGTTGTTATTACTGATTTAATTGATGTGCAGTTTAAATTATTATACTTATTATTCACTCTCTCTGAACTACATCTGTTTACTGGAGAGGCTGCTCTGTTGGCCTGTCTGTAGAATGGCTCTACATTGCTATAAAGAAATAGGACAATTTACTTCTTTATACAAGCCTGCCATCTAGGCAAATCTTTGCTATAAGTTACTATAAAAAGGTTAGTGTTTGCTTTGGTCTCTCTTTAAGCCTGGTTTTACCATTTCATTTATGCATGTGTATTTATCTGAGCAGTCAGTACTTTACTATTTATAGAGAAGAAAATAGGCCCTGTTCCTGCCACTTATCTTCTGACCTGAGTGAAAGCAGTTTAGGCCAAAACACTAGGCCTGGCTGAACAGCCTCTTTATTTTATTCCAGTGATCTGAAGGGAATAAGAAAGCTAACAGTTGGAGTCTTTCCTTCTCCTCTACTCTTCACCTCTCCCAAAATAGCATATGGGCACCAGAGCAGCAGAACAGCCCAGCGCTTCATCTTAAAACCTCAGGCTGAGAATGCCTCTGGGGGAATGAGAAGGTATTGCACTGCTGTAGTCTGATTCCCCCCCCCCCCATTGGAACAAGTCCTGTTGGCAGCCAAAGCTACTCTAATTTACACCAGGGGCTAACCAGATACTAAACCACTTTTGAGATTATGGTACTATAGAAGTACCTTAAAACCTCCTCTGGTTTCCCCAGTGTGACAGATCAGCAGTGACACAGCTGAGGAAAGATATGTTTGAAGAGGAGATTGGAAATAAGAATATAACTGACTGGGAGGGGAGTTTCAAGCAGAAAGGAATGGCATAGAAGAGAGACCATGAGGAGGAGCAGATACAGAGGAGACATCCAGAGTCAAGTTAAGTGGTGGCAGGCATTTAGAGTACTTGAGCAGATACACAGGAGAAGGACTGGGGTAAGTTGTAAATTGAACATAAAATCAAGCAGCTCTCATACAAGTATATTGGCTGTTTTACAGTGCTTCGCTCAACAATATTATCATGCTGTTAGCCCTATTCTCTAAGGGTAGGGAATGCTACCTACATCCCAATAAGCAAACTGACTCTGTTCTTCAGTTCTTGTAGCAAGGAGTGTCGTTAGTCCACAGTCTAGCCCACCTCCATTTTTTGGGGGGGTGATGTGATCTGACTCAGGTTATACACTCGAAGGATGCACCTCCATGCCTGGCTGCCAAGCACCCAGGAAGGAGGGAAGGCCATGGAAAAGACTTTGAGGAGTTGCATGCAGCAGCAAAATGTGTCTCATGCTAATTTGGTGACAACAGGTGCTTGTCGTGCAAATCTCTACATTCATCTGCAGCACCATCACCTGCAACTACAAGGGACTTGTCCACAGCTGTTCTGCACATTTCACGGATGCAGAGCAAGGACAAGTCCCTGTCCCAAAGCATTTACATTCCCAGTTAACAAGGAGGCTGAAGGTAAGATCAAAGTGTACAAGCAGAAGTATAACAGCAGGTCACAGGTGTGCAGGAAAGCCACATTTCTGTATCCCAATCTGTTGAATGCAAGTCATCTGCTCTACCAAAGTACCCTTTGTCTGAGGCTGTGAACCCATAACTCTCACGGGTTGGAGCAGAATCACTTTCAATCCTTGCTTTTACAGGGATCCAAGCATCACCAGAGGAGCCAAACTAAATCAGGCTCTTTCTGTTAGCCTGCGATGTAAGGATATTTTGCTCCAAACATGGGGCATCTTGCTGCAGAAGAGGCTTCTGTTCCAGACTGCACATAGCCTGACCCAGATAATCCAATCAATGCTCTCCTCACCCTTAATGGCCGCTTTCCCTGGGCATGAGCTAAAGAAAAGGAATAATTTGGGTTACTGCTTAGATATGCATATGATGGCTATCGAATTTATAAAGGAGATGTGCAGGATTGCTAATTGAAGTCTGCCAGAATAACCCATCACAGGCTGGCTGAAATAAGGTATATTCAGCTCTCTGCACATGTGTAGTTTGTGAATTCCTGATTGATTTGAATCAACTAGGAAGAGGATGACTATAGAAGTAGTCATCAGGCCCTATTCCCCAAGATTATTTCATTTGCTCGTCACTAACTCTGAGATACATCAGGAAAGATTCATGAGTAGGTTATGTAGACTTCCTCAGCCCCCTATTTTGCTCAGCTTTTCATAAACTCTGCTCCCCAGTGGAGTGATTTTTCTTTTTTTTTTTTCTTCTCTCTCTCTTTTTTTTCTTACTTTCCCCAGAAAGCAAAAATTGTAGCAAGACCCTGCTGCAGGAAGCTAGGTGCGTGCCTGATCTGTGCCTGCAGCCTTCGCACTTCAGATCAGGATTTCTGTGCTGATTGCTAATGCAAGCAGCAAAGATCTGGGGACTTTTGCAAGAGGACACTGAAGGTCTGAACCTATTTCCTTTATCCATCCTAATGTCTGTCAAGTGAAAGTGCAGAATTGAGCTATTTTCCCACATAGTCCAAGGCAGCAGCTTTTCATCACTGATTCTGCGTACCAGCATGAGCCGGATCATCATAAAATGCAAATCATCCATCTTCCAAAAACACAGGTTTTTTAAGTGCCTTTTTGAAAATCTTTCCCTTGTTTCTTGCTTGTAAGTTTATTTTTAAGTTACTGGGTATTTGTCAGTGCATGGAAGTTTATTCTTCTTTTAGTTACACTGGTGTAACAACAGCACTGAATGCTGATTTGTACCAGCAAGAGCAAAGCAAAATCTGCTCCTTCTCTCTGTCAGAGCATCAATCTTTAGCTCTGCCAAATATATCAGTTGTGCTGTTTGCCAGCATTCCCATCAGTACCGCCAGGAATAGGCCCCAATCCTGCCTAGTCAACTGAAAAACAAAAAGACCATTCATGTGCATAGTTATTCACTTGCATACATGCTTGCTGAGCTGCAGTCTATCTGGGATAGGCCTCCCTGATTTGGACGGTTCTAAAAAACGGCTATCCAGAACACTAGTATTTTGAACTCATTTGTTTAACATCTACAGAGCCGGATTCTTAGCTGGAGCATAGTATAAACGGCTCAAAATGGCTTCAGTGTGCCTTCCCTGCTTTATATCAGTTGGAGAGTTTTTCCTGTATTTTTTTTCACTACCCAGCATAGTCTCATTTACCAATATGACACTTAATTTTAGTGCTGTGGAATTTACTAATATAAAACCCTATATACATTAGCAGGCCTTCTTTTTTCCAGAATAGCATTATGGTCTTCTCTAGTCATCTTCTTTTTTTCCCCTTCTATGCCACCAAAAAATTTCTTTTTATTATGTAGACTAAATCATAGAGCTATTTTTAATTTATGATTCTCATAACTCTGAGGAGGGGTAGAAAGAAATATAAATGCAATATAAAAGAGTTGCTGGTATAATGTGAAAATTGTCATAATGTCTCATCTAGGATTTTTGTGGTATAAAACTTTGCTGAAAGAATTAAAAACGTATGCTTGAGTGATTTTGTATTTGGCATTTTTAATTAGTAAAAGCTCAACAATAATGACATCGTGCTGTCTGATGAGATGAGGTCAGATGATATATGGCAATATGATGTGGCATTTTAAACAGGAATCACCTTATGGCAAGTCAGAGCTATTTTAATATCACATTGAAGAAATTACTTCTCAGGGAAAGTTGATTGGTTTCATAACAGAAGCAGCAGGGTTTTAAGGGCTCCTGTGTGGGGGAATGGGAACAGTGGGCAGCTTGAGAGCATCTCTATTTTTTTCCCCTGTTATCTATTCACTTAATTTTTGTGTATGTGCATATTTCTTATGAGAAAGGTTGCAAGCATACTTAAGCAGAAAAATGACCTTACATGGCCTGAAGATTTTAATGCAACATGCCTTCCTAAGTGTGAGCAAATTCCTTCTCCCATTCCTCTATGGTTGTTCTTATAATGGCAAGGCAAGAATAGATAGACACCATAGATGCAATATTTTCTTAAGCAGTGTTGCTCCAGTAACCATCTCTGCTTTTCTTTGCCATTTCTCCTAGTACTCCACTCACCTTGCACATCTTCAGATCCAGCTGATTGCGGGCTTTGGCAGTCCTTTTGCTGCAGAGTCTGTTCCACACAGCTGATCCTGCACTACAGTGTCCCAAAGGATTTGCTTGTTCAGAAGATGCTTTGTAGAACTTCTTTGAGTGGATAAATTGCAGGCCTTTCTGGGAAAATCTACTTAATATTTAGTTCATTGAGATTATTTGATTGATATTTATGAAGGGAAAGAAAAAGCTGATAATACTGATTCAAACTTAAACCTTAATTTAAGCTAAAGAAAACTCAGATTGTATTTATTAATGACATTGAACAGGGATGAGGACCTCACTGGTTAGTGAAGTGCATAACTCTTTCTCTGAGAGACTAATCAAGCCAAGATTTAGACACTAGGCAACAGGTTAATGAGAGCTAATGAAAAAGAGAAGGTGTTCCTATATAGTTTTCATCACATTAATGTTTGTTACTGGAAATTCAAGATTATTGAACTTTCTTTACCAGTCTAATATGGCCCTAAATAAGGCAAATAAAGAAGGGATATTTAGGTCATAACAGCTGGTTGCATCTCTAGAGGAATCACTGCTGTTATTTCCACAGCCAAAAGTGTCTGCTGTGCTGACCAGAACTAGTTTGTATTATTCTAGTTTATCAGTTTTGCCTAAAACTGTCTTCTGGGTTTGTTGCATTCTATTTCATTATGGGTTTGCCTGTAAGATGGAAAGCTTTGATGAAATATTTAACAGATATACATATCAAAAATCACAATTCTTTTTAAACTGAAGTGTGTGTTTACACTAACACCCACTGCAGATATGAAGACCATATGGCAAGAATAGGATCTTGGTTTGCTGGCCTGCAGGGAATAATTTAGCAAATCATTTGCAGAATCACCCATTTTTCTGTCCAGTGTAAGTTAAAACCGCATTCTACTGTATTCATTTTCAGTTATGCTTTTACTTTGCTAGAGACTGGTGGGCAAGAAGGTTATGAATATGGATGAAAAGGTGATTACTGTCAGGACAAGCCAGCCTGCTTCTGTAGGGTCAATAGAAGGGGCAGCTTTAACTATTTATGGCATACAAGCTATCAGTTGGAGAATTATATGCTTGCCAGGCATTTTAAAAGAACGCACCGGCACAGAATTTTTTTCTTTGGGGGAAACAGTTGGATTAGCAGCACCTCAAGAGAATAGGAGACATCAGAAAGAGACTAGCAGAGCAGTATTTTCTAGGTGTAGCAGTAGCAGATTCATTACACACAGTTTCATAAAAACTTCAGGATATGTTGGGATGATCTTTAGTCAGCAGGCGCATGAACTCCCATGTGTTCAACATTCGTTAAATTATCTTAAAACGCTGCAAAACACACATTAGCCAACTGCATACACATTCTTGGGGCTGTCCTCACCACCTGTTTCATGAATAGCTCCATCTATTGCAGATGAATGGAGAGATTCCTGCCGACACAAACTCTGAGGCAAACTGCACATGGACTGTTTTATCATTTTGACACTTTTGAGCAAATCTAGATGACACAGGAATCCCAATTCAAGGGCATTTTCATGCTGGTGAGACTAAATTCTAAACAAAAGTTGTGAGTAGATAAAATGATTGAGGTAATTCCCACATGATCAGAAGCAAAAGGACTTTCGAATAAAAACAAAAGGGCTTCCACAATGTTGGGTTATCTGCAGAGCATGAAGCAGGCATGCACTGTCTACAGTCACAGGCTGCCTTGTTTAAATTGTCCAGGAGAGTCTACAAATACCTCTCACCTTTGCTGAGTTTCATTATTCTGCCACATTTTTGTAGTTGAATAAAATTCTGGGGTCTTTCAATACACATACGTACAGCATCGGTACACAGCAGTAGTGAGGAGACAACAACACCATCTGACTACCGTTGTTAATATCAGCTTCAGTATTTGGGGATGCTGTGCATTTTCTGCAGGAAAAGCTTTACCATAAACAGTGCTGAACTGATCATGTCAGGCCACTGCAGGGACATCACCAACTCAGTCATGATTTTGCCTTTGCCACTAGCTGCTGTAGGCCAGATTTCTCCTCCTGGGATCCTGAAGAAACATCCTAGAGCTTTCCACCCACTCACCGTGAGTTGTCTTTAAATACAGAGACATTTATTAACAGTGTATTTTGTCTTAATTTTTCATGTATTCCCAAGGCTTATTTTCCACATTCTACTATTCAACATCAGACATTTCTCAGGTACTCGCATGTGCATCAGCTCAAACACATAATGGAGAACAGAGGAACCAACATAGTGGACATCTGTCATGGAGTGGTCGTTCAAAAAGTGTGCTGTGAGTCTGGATGGTCAGGAAAAAAGCAACATGAAAGAAAATGCATGACAGCAAGAAATAGGCTGAGTACTGTACTCCTAGGGGTTGTAGGAGATTGAGAGGTAGCAACAGCAGGTAGATCATGAGAGTTCACCTACTTTGCAGCTATTTTCCCTCCTGCCCTCTTTGGTATACAGGTAGACTGAAAGTTTTTTGAATCAGGGACTGTCTTTTTTCATTGTTGGTATTATACATTGAGCTTGTCAGTATTCCTACAAAACAGATAATCATTCAACAAATGCTGTCATATATACGATAAGGTTCAAAATCCAATCCCTTTGAGACCCTCGGTCTCTAGGTAAATTGAAAAAACTTCTTATTAAAATTTAACTATAAAGACAATAAAGAAGGGAGGGAGATGAGTTAAAGCTGATTATATGGTCTGTAATTTCTTTCTTTGGTAATAGCGGAAAAGAAAAAAAAAAGAAATCGAGTGATGTCTTTTACTCAGAAGATCATGTTTATAATAAGTGATCTCATTAACATAAGGAGAAATTGAGTAGGAAATTCTCCAGTGTATAGTTTGACTGGTCCTACGATCTGTTGTTCATCCATAAGCTGATTGCTTGGGACACATCGGAATGAGAAGAGCTGAGGTTAACTGCATTCTGTAGAGAGCTCACTGTGCCCTTGCACAGTGAATTCAGCAAACTTTATGCAAATGTCTTTTGAAAGTATTTGACACGAGGGAAAAAGCAATATGATACCGTCCTGGTGACAAAGAAGGACTTTTGAAATTTCCAGTTAATACTTAAAAGCATTTTGTGGTCTGACTAGAGTATTGGCCAATTATTTGCCAGGTCTTCTTGTTTCATCCTGAAGGACAAAAAGTCACAGAGATGCATAGTTTATGCTTTCTTTCCCCTCCAGCCTTTGCAAACAGAAATGGACACAATAGCTTTGAAAGATATGATGTTTCCTGCTTTAAAGCAACATTTCCCCCCACCCTCAATAGCTATCTTCTGGAATATGTTTCTTTTTTTTCCTTAAAGAAGAGAGGGACAGAACTGGTGGACAAGACTGCTTGTATTATTCCTCAGACATTGCAGAGCCACACACACGATGAAGAGGAGGAGAGGCACCGGATTAGTGGAGCATGGGCACTCCCATCACATGAACCCTCTGAAAGGCAGCAAAACAACCTCTTCCACTTTGCCCCGGTCAGAAAACATTAAGCAATGCATTAAGCATAAGTGTGTGCAGGAGGAAAGAAGTCTACATGATGTAATATAACCTGCATGAATTAGTATCAGCAACTTCAGAGCTCTAATCACAAGAATCACAGGGTTATAGAACATAGTCATTAACTGAGATAGCAATGATGTCATTGATCATTTTACAGTTGCTTCCTATGCAGTTTTATAATCCTATGCCATTTCCATAAAACAAGTTCTGAGCTGTCTTATCATAGCTAAGCCATTTGGTTCCATCTCTGCAATACAGCTGGTTAATTTTTTACATTAGCAGCACTTAGAATGTATGGTGCCTAGAAACTACCTCTTGAAAACATTGTATGAAAAATGCCCTCCATTGTAAAATAAATTTAAGAATGCCATTGACTTATGAAAAGTACTGTGCTGCCTTATCAACTAATTTAAAACTTGAACTGCAGCCATTTTTAGCTTTAACCAAATCAATAAGACCGTACGCTATATCAGTCATGGCCCGTTTCAATCTTTGAGGCCATTTTGGCATCCAGTAACAACGATGCCCACAGCCAGGGAGGTTGAGTTCATCCCCAAAGATCCTTTATGATTTCAGTGGGCTTTTCCTATTGCTGCAGTCTTGAACTGTCAGGTCCTAAACAGGTCACGAGTATCTTAAATAGAACAGGGCAATAAGCTGGCATTTGGATCTAGTTTACATTTGAGCTGATACTTGTTTCAAAAGCACTAGTGTCACTAGATGGAAATGGTAAAACTGGTGATGATGTGAAGAGGATGGAGATGTTCAATAAACATTTTTGTTCTGAATTTGGAAACAAGTAGAATCATGCACTGATGTCATGAGGACAACGCACTTTCCATCCCATTAGTAACCAGGGAGGCTCTTAAACAGCATTACTAGAGATAAACATTATTACCTTAACAGGTCCAGATGACCGTCACTGTCACATCCGAGGCAAATTGGCTAAAGAGATCTCTGGCCCACTCCCTTCAAATCTTAGAAGATCACAGACATTTTAGAGGGCCAGAGAAATGTTGCATTTGGGTAAATCATTAAAAAAAAAAAAAAAGCCAACAACAACTAGGGCAACCTAAGTCACTCTAATCCAGGTAGCTTAGCAATTCTGGACAAAGTAACCAAATACCAGTATAGAAGTCAGCAAATGAAGAGTATCAGTGTAAATAATATGAGTCAACATGATTTTATGGGGCAAAAAAATCTTGGAATAAAAACCTGATTTTTTCTTCTCAGATTATTGGTTTGATAAATAATAGCAAGCAAGTAGATGCAAGATACTTGTCTTTCATAGATTGCTTGGTCATCTGTAAAAAGTCTTATTATAAATTACCACAACAGCTAATAACATTAAAATACAAGATAAATTAATTAAGAACTGACAATCTGGCGAGTCTTAAGTAAAATACAGCTCTCAGGAAAGACTCAAAAGGAAAAAGAGGCATAACGGGGTTCTGGGAGGGCTGATACTGGAGCAACACCAGTCAGCTTTTCTGAGATGAGTGGTTTGTACGGTTCGTGTAAAATTTGGTCCAGTTAAAAAAAAAAAAAAAAAAAAAGAACGTCAGTTTGCAGGAGCACCAGATGAAGCCAGTGTTGTGCCACTGTCTGGTCTGTAGCTGGGTTGGCCTGGCCCAAATCAAAAACGTGCCGTCATATAACCAGCCACCAGCTCGTCCCTGCAGGTACACGAAACACGGATCATGTCCCCAGGCGGGTGCAGGGTCGTGTGGGACAGCCGCCGTCCTGGGGAGAGCTGGGGGTGAGAACGGGCCGGGAGCACGGCCGAGGAGCCTCCCTCCCCGCTGTGCCAAAAGGGGCTCTTGCCGTCCTCGAATGCAGGAGCGAGCTGATCCGAATGACTCCCCCGCTGCCTGCAGACCGGGCACCCGCAGGGCCCTCGATTTCCCCTCTGCTCCTCTCCATCCAGCAAATCACCCGCTGGCTAGAGACAGGCTGTATCCTCTCACACTTCGGTCCTGGAAACCTCCCAGGCCTCCATGCCTTGATCCAGCTCCGAGAACCTGTGGGAGCTTGGAGTTCAGGATTCTGGGTTTTGGTCATCAGGACAGTTAGACTGGGATTATTTAGTAAGGCTGAGTACTTCATCGATGCTCGACCACTTTTACTGGATGGTATAAAAATAGAAAGCTGAGAAGTAAACATTGACATGTTGATACCATTTTACAGTGAGATTTCACATCCCTGAGAACTTGCCCTCCACACTGCTCTTTTGGAAGAAGGGGAGGAGAGACTCTGAACACCCTAATGCAAGTAAGAGTAGGTCCCAGGAAATCTGTTTGCGTTAGCAGAGGGTCTGACCATTTGCTTTTATTCTGTCTCACAAAATTTCTCTCCTGCCTAGTAGTAGTTACTGTACTATCCATGAAGGATTACCTTCATGCCATTAAGCCATTAACATGGGAGGAAGAAAAAAAGAAAAAGCAGGGGCGTGTGGGAAAGGCTTTGAACACTAAATTCACTCACCAGATAGACAGCAAAGTATGTATTTAGTAAGATACTTAATAAAAAGTCTATCTTATGGCAATTCAGCTTACTACTCGTGGATACCATCAAAATTCATAAATTTGCTATCACATATGAGAGAATTTATTGGCTGCAGACTGCTACATGGTCCTATTACGTCTCTGCTGCTTTGGAGTATAGTAGTAATGATGCTCAGAAAAGCCACTTGTTCAAGTGAAGGGGTGAACCCATGCTGACTCCTGTGAGGCCAGTTTTCACTCTGTGTCCTCTTCTGTCATGGACATGCATCACCTCATGCTCAAAGACAGGTTTGAACATGGTCTTTGCTATTAGAAGGGAAACTCAAAGCTCCTGGCCTAAAATCAGCACTGCTGGCTGTGGTTTGGGTTGCAGGCTGGTGCAGCACACCAGCCTTTGCTGTGCTCTTGGCAGGAGGCAGGACGGTCAAGTTTACCACGGCTCCAGCTGGCCTAGGACCTGCTTGTAGTAGATGGCAGCAGGCAGTCACAAGCCAGCAGAGCAAGAAAAGCTGGTCTAAGGTGAGCAAGAACCCCATGGCGGCTCACACGCACTCCAGCAAGCTCTGGCTCTCCTGGGCACCGCGACAGCCGCTCCCACCAGACAAGAGGACATCTAGGGAGTAGAGTGTCTCTGACCACAGCCAAAGCGAATGCCTAGAGAAAAACATAAAAATATGTGCACTTACCTGCTCTGGGTATTCTCCCAACTGCCAACCCTGTGCAGCTCAAGGACTTCCTGAGGTTTATGTGGTTTCTCTGCTTAAATATCCTTTTGTGAATTTGTCCAGCCTTTTTTTGAACTCATGATGATTTTTATCATCCACAGCATCCTGTAGAAAGAAGTTGCACAAATGAGCATATAGCATTGCGCTGAAAGCAAAAAAGTATACGGGGCCAATTTTTGCCTGTCATGAACAGCGTAAAGTAGGACAGGGTATCAGTGAAGGCAGAGGGGAGGAAGGAACAGTATAATTGAAGGGCTCACTTTATCTGAAAACTACTGTAAATCAGCTTGCACTGTGTTTTCCTTTGGGTCTTTACGCAATTACTCCAATTTCTTGGCACTGAGCACTAATGATTCACCTGAGCTGAGTAACATACAAGGTGATGTGGCTCTGGAAAGCCTCCCACAGCATTGATGTGCTCAGCAAAGCTGGAAGGGGAAGACAAAGGATCATGCAGTTGTGAAGCCTTCTAGGAAAAAGGAGAGGCTTAAAAGAAGCTCAGCAGCAGCCTGCAGAGATTGCAGCCATAGGCTTTACAAATGAAGCTTAGCTCCTTTGCTGGAGAGAAGCAGCTTGTAGATACCTAAGACTTGAAGAGAAGTTCATAGCTAGCAGGATGAGATTTGAGCACAGGAGTGGGGAGAATGGATTTCCACAAATAGGACAGAAGCCGAGGAGCCAAAGAGCAACACAGAAGTGACTCAGGAACCTGACTTGCTGCATCAGGTATAGGGCAAATAGTATAGGCCAGAAGGACAAGTGAAAAAGTAGTTAGGAAGGCAGAGGTATGCAAAAGCAGCAGAGGCAGCATCACATGATGTATAGGAAGCAAGCTGATGGCCACTGCTGCTTGTGGCACTGCACATTAAAACACAGAGTGCAAGGTCACATAGCACTCAGCAGCACCCATCTGCTTTCAGCCAAGTCACTGCAGCTCTCAGCAGGGCATGATGGGCAATAGCAAGAAGCTGCAAAGTTTTGTGCAGGGTGGGATGGGTAAGTCCAGTAGCAACTCCCCTCACCACTGTTGCACAGCAACATTACAGCCTAGACTGAGTATAATGAAGAGGCTTTTTCTGGCCAAATAACACATCATTTGGCCAGCCAGTGGCCATTCATAATATACAGCTGTTACCATTATCCATCCTGTCTTGGTGAACCTCCAGAAATCGCTGCTAGTATACACCGCATGCAATCTGTGTCCTCTCAAAGTTGAATCGTAATAGCTTAGTTAAAGCATGAGCATGATGCTGGGCAGGACATGAGCTGTCAGCCCCGCATGTCCCTGGACAAATATTCACATACATATATCTGCTGAATGCACAAACCCACCCCAGCTGCAGGTGGAAGCGCATTAGCTCCCAAAACTCAGCAATTTGCAGTTGAGTCAATGCTTTGAATAGGCAAAACCCAGCCTGGCCTCGGTGACATCAACATTTCTGCTTCAGTTTTCAAGATCTATGTTACTTGAACCTGTTTATCCTATATCCACCTGATGTGGATATATGTCCACCACCTGATTAAATCACAAGTGAGCCAAAGAAGTATCAAAATTATGATACACGCCTAGCAATTGTTTTTAAGGTATTGAAACAGTTTGCCTATAAAAAACCATACATGTTCTCCCCAGAGTTACCTACCTTGTCTTGCATTCAAGGTATGTGCCCAGTACCTCCCACAAAGTTGGTCTTCACTCAGTAAATTGCAGTTTTAGCACATTAGGCACGTATTTTAAAATTTTATATGCCAGGCATCTACCTTAGATTCAATATAATTAAAAGTTCATTGACACTGGTGAAGATGGTGATGTGGAAATATTGCTTTGATATGGCTTGAAATGGCTATTTAAAGTAGATTGAGTCAGGAAGCCTGAGGTATAAGGCCTAGGGACATATTCAGCTGGTCCAGGTTCATCCAGGTCCTCTTCCTGCTCCTTCATGTTGACTCAGCTGCTCTGAAGACTCAAGCAATGGAAAATGGCAGGCCCAGCAGCATAGGTGGCATCTTGGGCATTTCCATTTGAGTCATCTGTTAGTATGCTCGAGTGAGGAAGATGGGTCAGGTGTGGAAGAGAGACAGGAATAAAGACCAGATTCCTGCCAAATCTCACAGTCTTGTTGAAACACATGACATTGCTGGAGCTTCTGAAAAGAGAAGGTTGCGAGAATTTAATATAAGCAAGACTTTCTTCTTTTCCCTTCTAGTTTCTTTCTTAGAAATAGCTAAAGAGATTTGGCTTAAATTATGGGCCTGAGGCAAACAGAGGATGGAGGATTTTAACTCAGATGACTAAGCCTTAAACAGAATATAACTAAGTGAAAATGGACTTATAAGAGGAAGTTGCAAGTTGCACTGCCAGCCTCATCTATAAAAGCTATTATGTTAACTGAGCTCAACATTTTGTGGTTTCAGTCCTCTCCAAGATTTGTAATAGGCCATGGAGTTGTTTCTTCACATATTTGATCACCTCCAGAGATATCCATATTTAGAAAGTCATTTGGACAGTACCTAAATGAAATAAGGGAATTTGATTTTCCCTTGTGTACAATGTACTTTCTTTCTAAGTTCCCACTTTTGCTATTACTCCTTGTTTCCACACTGCTTCTTCATAGGGTAGCATAGGAATACCACAATGATTAGTTTTAAATAAAAATACATAAATATTTGCATATATTAATTGTGCTTAATTGAAAAACCCTTGAAGAATCTTTGAGAAGGTGAACTCTATTTTCTGCAAACTAAATAACACATTGTAATGTAGCTCACCAGGGTAAAGATGGCCTATACCTGTCTATCCATCCTGCCTTCCAAAAATGAATACAAAAATTCTTGTTATCTCTTTTATGCTGATAACTGTGTCTGCATGAAGGAGGGAGAGAGGTAAGGAATTATTCTTCATAGTCATGCTAATATAGTTAACGAGAAACAGAAATGGTTATTGCTTTTTCTCCCAGATAATTGCACAGAGGATGCAATACAGAAGTGAAATAACAGTAGAGAATGCCTTAAAAATGAGCCCTCCTGTGGATGTCATCTCACTATGGGACAAATGGAGGATTAGTTCCAGTCATATCAGTCACTCAGCATCACCACACTTGATTTTCTTACTGCTCAGTATTTCGTATTCCTCTGCTGAAAACCAAATGCCTTCAAATTTCAGGTCACTTTCCCTTCCTCATTTCCCTTTTTTAGTACAGTCTTCCTTACAGGTGATACAAAGCTTAACTACTGCCCGAGTTGAGCCTAGTCCTCCATTATCTTCAGGCAACCACATCACAAACCCCCATATATAAACTGATCAGGCTCTACCTTGAAAATCACCCTGGCCTTGTGTTCCTGTTACTCATCCCTACAAGGACACAGTTCCAGACATTTGTTGTAGAAACTGTCCCATTTCCAACCAAAATTTTTCATGGAATAACCTGGATCCTCTGGTCCTGGTGCCAGCTTTGAAGCAAGAAGACGGTCACCTTCTTCTGCTTCCCCAGCCAATGACTCTGCTCCACAAGTGATACCAAAGACAGCGACCATGGCCACCTTCAGCTTCATTTTGCTCAGCAGAGCCCAGCTGTCTCTCTCTGATTTTTTTCACACAAGAGAGGATCACAGAAAGGAGTACTCTTTGCTGTGCTAATCAGTGCACTTCAGTCTGACACTGCAATGGAAATGGATATCTCTCCTCTTCCTCACTGGGGCTGCTGCATCCTGCCCTGGACACCCCTCGCTTGTGCTAGTACAAAATTTACAGTTAACACATAAGCAAAGAGAAAAACAAACAAAGAAAACATGTCTAATTTTAGCTCAGGTAAGGTCCTCAACAGAGTACCACCAGCCACACTAGCTTCAAGCACTCATCTTTCCGCTGTCTCCTTCTGCATCCATCGTCCTTTAACATGGAGAATCAGCCTGATGCCAAGATCCAGGTGACCCAGACTCCTTACCATGGCCTTCATCCTTCCTCATCTCTACTGGAAATCCACCTCCCCTTTACATCCTCAGAGTAAATAAGCCACTGGCAGGGCCATGCCACATTGGTAGGTCTTAGTCCTCCTGCATTTAGATGATGCACTGAAATGTTTTCTTTCGCAGTTATTTCCAAGCATCAAGAGTCCGTTTCACAGATGTAGAAACGTGTAGAAGTGACATTACCAACCCATGAGCTCACTCTCAGAAGCACTGAATTTTGTCCCGTTCTTCTACTCCTGCCACCACTTTTCACTAGGATGCACCAGCTCTCCCTGCACTGGCAACCATCTCCCAGTCCCCTCCTTGAGGGGCTGCTCCAGTAACTCTCCTCAAGGCCAGCGCTTTCCCATGTTCTCATGTTCCCTCAGCCACTTCCTTATCCATTGAAAATACTTCTACTAATTCCTATCTCCATGAGTAATTTCCTGAACAGCACTTTATCAACTGCTCTGAGAGACAGGGCAGGCAATATATAAATGCAGCAAGATCTTACCTGGGAAATCAGTTCTTTTATCAAAGAAAGCTAGCAGGTTAGGCTCGCGTGGTCGCCTTCTGGTAAACTCTATTGTACGTTATCACATTTTCTATTTGCTTCCATGTGTATAAGTACCTGAAGAGAGGGTGTCAAGGGGACGGGGCCAAACTCTTTTCAGTTGTCCCGTGTGACAGGACAAGGGGCAGTGGGCAGAAATTGAAGCACAGGAAGTTCCACCTGACCGTGAGGGGGAATTTCTTCCCTGTGAGAATGACGGAGCACTGGACCAGGTTGCCCAGAGAGGTTGTGGAGTCTCCTTCTCTGGAGATATTCAAGGCCCGCCTGGATGCAGCCCTGTCTACCATGCTGTAGGTGACCCTGCTGAGCGGGGAGGTTGAACTAGATGATCTCCAGAGGCCCCTTCCAACCTTACTGATTCTATGATTCTATGTCAGTAATTACTTGTCCCTTCAAAGTTTCTTCCAAAGTCTTTCATCCCGCTGAGGTTAGATTCATCTAACCTGATCTCACCCTTTCTCTCTACTTGTTTTAAGTTTGTGCACACAAATGGAGTATATTAGGAGCCTAATACTTGCCCTTCTCTGAATCAGAGCGTATGCGCTACCTTCCACCACTGCAGAAAATTTCAGCAGGGTTTTGCCACATGCATTTTGCAGAGAACAGTAACAACCAAAAACATCCCGCGAGCACGCACGTAGTACACACGTGCACACACAGAGTCAAGGTTTCAGCAGACTTTCTGAAAAAGGAAATGGGAAGAGAAAACCATGTCCATGCAGGGACTTTGCTGGAGTGGGGTAGTTGGCTAGCTGAAGAAAACCAAAGCACAAAGGTGCAGTGGGAAGGGTGAGGAAGGAAAGTACATATTCTGCTGTCCAGGCAATGGTACGTAATATGTTGTAACTAGCCACCTGTCTGCCCGTAATATTCATTCAGCTTCCTACCATATTTTCATTGACCACTCAGGAGTCCTTAATTTGTTTATCTGCTTTTGAGACAGGGGAAATTAACCTTTTCCCATTTTGCAGGGGGAAAAATATGGCACAGATCTACAATACTAGATTTTGTGTCATATAATACCATAATAACATAAATGCACATAATAGCAATGTAATGGCTATTTTAAAACCTTTTGCTGCACTCTTCATTATGCATCATTTTTCATAGTGCGGTGAAAATCAAACTATCTCAGTGCAGGAAAATTGTTTACTATTTCCAGATGTATAAAGTAGGTTTTTGTGGCAAAAAGAAGAGCTCTACAACCTCAAAGGTGGTTTAACTTACCTTTCTTAGTTAACAAAATGCAGTTATAGTCAAAACATGCCCCTTACAGACATTACTATAATCTATATTCAATATGCATTTTATCTCATTTCAAGATGTTTGTTTGCAATCAGTCTTCAGTTTTTAATATAGCTGACTACTTATGTTTATTTAATGTTATAAAAAGGTTTGCTCTCAATTAAGTTCAGAGATTTATAGATAAGAACTGTGCAACTGTGTCGTGGAAAGGCTCAGCCTCACAAGCTTTTCAGTGCTGTTAACTCATATTAAAGTCAGCCTTTTATGTTAGCAAGCACTTACTGCTTGTGTTTGTATTTTCTCCCTCATCTAATATCTTGTGCTTCCAGCTACACCGACCTCGCTGAAGAGTTTTGGTCCTTAGCTCATGATAGCATCATTCTTCCTTAATGCAAATGGGTAATACTACCTTAAATATACACTAGAGGATGCTCTTGGGTCATCAGTGAGAGACAAACTGCCTCCTGCTCTTTAAATATGCAGCAGTTCAAGATATGTTTCAAGGCTTAGAAAAGGTTTAGGTAGTGTTTCAAGGCTTAGGAAAGATAAGGAAAAAGCGTTCGCCTAGGGACAAAAGTGTAATGTAAATGACAAAATACTGGCAAAACGACACCCCTCTGCTTTTGGAACTATATTGCTATTCTGTATACTATTAAAATATGCATGTATAGAGACAGGGATTTAGATAAGCCCAAGAGTTTGGGGGGGTTTCTGATTTATTTTTGATTATCTATTCCTTACACATTACATGGGACAAGACGTAATATTGACGGAGAATATGGGTTATGGACCATGGAACATACAAATGTTAAATAAAGGACAGCCCTAAATCTTGATGTGCTGTGGAAGTTATTGGTGACAGCAAAGAACAAGGAAGAAAGGCAAGGAGGAAACCAGGGCTTGTTCTGCTTTTCTGCAAAACTCCCAATAAGGAAAGAGCTCTGTGCAGAAGGACTGTACCATAGCACCCATCACATCCCGGGCAGGAGCTGTTGAGCCCCCTCTCCAGCCTCTTCAAAAATCCCGAATTTGTGTCATGGATGTGTGTGTGGGGGGGGTCTCCTCACTCTGGCCGCTCAGCACAGGGAAGGACCTCAAGTCTCCAGGCATCTCAGGGGCATTTCTGGGTGCAAGGTGCCCTTATACAACAGGGGCTTGGAGGACAGAGACTACTGCACAGCAAAATGAGCACACATTTAAGTACCTGAGTGATCCTGTTGATCTAAGATTACTTCTATGTGTAAAATCAAGACATGTAATGGTGCCTTCCCTCCCATTGGTAACATGTGAACTTCTGTAGAAATATGTGTTTATACCCAAACATTTGTTTATAATGGCAATAGTGTCTTGCTCTGCTGTGGTTTTATTTTGCTGCTTTGAAAGACATCCTCTGAAAGCACCTTTTTGAGCAAGCCACGTAACTTTACAGTATGAGTGTCATTGCAGCGCACTGGAACAAACCCAGCGTAATGAAACACCTGGGTACAAAAATGTAGACTGTCAGGTAGGATTCAAGCTAATAATAAAAAGGTATTTTTAAATGAAGAGCTTGGAATTTCAGGGGGAGTTGGAAAATTCAGGGGGATTTTTGTTTTTTTAAAAACAGCCCTAGCGTTCTCAAAACAAAAGAGAAAGGAAAACCCACCGTAAAAAGCCGCATTTGACTCACTGCAAACTGACGAGAGGAGACCATGTTCATAACAACCATGTTAGAAGTCCTGCACAGGTGGCATTTCAGGGGACCACAGCCCGTGAGCCTGCAGCCGGGAGAAGGCTTTCCCTGGAGCAAGGCCAGCATCACTCTCCATCCTTGATGGTCTGACAGCAACCCTTTGCAGTTCATATGAGAAACTTTCTGTTCTTCGATCCTGTCTGAAGAGAAGGTTTTGAGGAAAGCCCCTTATGAAACTCAGGGACAAGCACACCCTGTTTTTCAAAGCACTGCTGGGGGCGCACCGGCGAACTGGTGGTGGCACTTGAGTTCAGCTGGCCTTTAGGGCTTTTTGGAGCCACACAAGGTAACGCGCTCCGCTGGGGTAGGAGGTCCCAGTTCCCAAAGCCCTGTTGAGACGTCTCTGACACATTTCTCATCCGTAGAATAGCACAAATGTAAGTCTAGTGATGGACACAGTCGCCTTTGGATCGGACTAACTGTTCAAACAGTGCCAGAGCGTGGGAGCCAGGGACTTCAGTGATGGGGCAGAGGTAGGAGCTAGCTCCTCACTGCCACTGAGCGTCTTGGCCAGGACTGCTCCTGCACAGCATCCACGCCCAGCCATGGGGGGAGCCAAGTCCCTTTGTAATACTCCCCTTCACCCCACGTTTTTTCCAGCTGCAATGGCTATTTTTGTGTGCATACATGCATGGAGGATTTGGGGCTGCTGACAGGTCTCCTTGCCTTGCAGGCTGCAATTCAAGGTCTTGCCGCAGCGCAGAGACAATCTTAATCTCTCAGACTGGAAAGAAAACTTCTGCTCTGAACCTCAGAGTCCTCATTTGAATTTCAACCTTTTTCCACAGAAAATTCATATAAATCTCCAGATACCCCTTCCGCCCCCAAAGTCGTGCTAAATGTTTGGCTTAAGTTGCTCCATGTGGTAACAAATCTCAAAGGCTGATTGTGTGGAGAAGCACTTCCTTTCATCAGTTTTAAATTTTCTGCTTTTTAATATTGACTGCACCCTTTTCCTTGCATCATGGGAAAGTAATGTTTAATGCACAGAGCTGGAAACAGCCCAAGACCACCGATTAGTTTTGTGAGGACCAGCAGGCTGCCAGCAGTTTTAAACAACTGTTGATCACCAACACCAACAAATTCCAAGCAGATTACCAAAAAAGGGCAAGGCCAAAACCCATTTGTAGCCTATAAAAACAGATTCCTCAACTGTTGTTATGGTGAGTAATTCAGCTTGTTTGCAGATGACAGGCAGAGCAGATCTGTCAGTTACTGACAGCAGGAGAACACCCGAGGCTTTCCGAGTTGCATCTTTTTCTTTCTTTTGCGCAAGTAGTCGCTAATGTCTCCACCAGCTTTTCCCAAAGAAAAAGCCCAATCAATTCTCCTTCATTTTGAAATTAAGCAATCCAGCATGTTGCTACATGATAGCAAGGGGACACCAGGCTCAAGTGCCCTTTCCTACTGCCACCTCCTTACGGATTCCACCACAGCCTTCCCATCCCAGGAGAGGGACACCCAGGGACTGGGAAAAGGTAGAGCTTTCACATCGGTCTTTTCCTTAAAAGACCCCAAAGTACCCTTGTAAAAGAGGGCATGAGTGTGAACCCAGCCTTTCTGAGAGCAGGGAGAACATGAACCACGCAGAGCTTTGCTGTACCGAGCCTCCAAGCACAGCTTTGCTCCCGTTTCTGAAGCAAGACAACTCAAAAAAGAAACTCCCAGACAGGCAAGCAAGCCGAGTCGCTCTGCTCATTCGTGCAGCTGACGCTGGGCAATGAATCCTCCAGCGCTGGCTCCCCGGCTTCGTCCCGCCGCGCTGCGCAGAGGACAAGCAGGGAGGCCGGGAGCCCGCCGCCGGCAGGAGAGCACCACGGCCCTCGCCCGGGTGGGCTCTGGGAGAAGATGCCGCCGTGCACACAGCCACTCACCTTCCTCCTCTGACAGCACTCACTGACAGGTAGGAAATAACCATTTGATAATCCTAATAAAAACGTAATTAAAACTTAAGCGTTAGCACCCAAATCCTGTGCTACGATAACGCACGGGGTAAGCTCAGACCAGATTAGCGTGCGGCTCCCAGCTATTCCACGTTCACATGCCTGAACTCCGTGCTTTTAAAATAGCTGTTCCTATAACCTACATCTTCAAAGACCTGACACTGCTTTGCTCCTTTCCTCCTGGAAAGATGTGGGGCATGGGGGACACAGGCTCATCAGAGGCAAGACGGCTCGGGGTAAAACTCCCGTTTATTGCCCATAAGTTCATGTAAAATATATTGCAGCTAGACAGAAAGGCTGAAAAGAAGCCTGCTGAGATAATAACTGAGCAGCACATGTGAAAAAGCAGTATTTTAGAAAGTTATGTGAAGGACAGCAGTCTTCCTAAGGCTCAAATCTGTTTCCATTTAAGTCAGTAAACACTAATCTCAGCTAAATTATTTTAATGGAAATTTCTTCACAGATCTTTTATTCAAAATCTTTGACTGAAGGAAAGAACAATTACAATTATTTGTAAGATCATGGCCAGGAAAACTTAAGTAGGTTATTATAGTGGAGATACTTTCACTCACACCACCACAGGCACAATGATAAAGTTGTGGTTGAGATGGAACTTTGAATATGCATTTTTGGAGTAAAAAAAAAAAATTGTTTGGGGTCTATAAATACAGCCAAACATGGAAATAAGGATATCTTGTAAGTCAGTGTTTTAAGATATTATTTTCTATTAAATCTTGAAAACAGCTTTATTTTATTCATAGCCACAGATGATTTATAGTTTCTATATGATCTCCTTATTCAACTACTCTAATTTCCTTAAACAAAATTCCTCTGTGGTTGAAAATTCCCTACTTCATCCATGCACACAGTTTTGTTTGCTTTGAAAAAGCTTCCACTTAAAGTTCATCATGAACTTCTTTTTTGTACACTTCCCACTCACATTCAGATGGGCAGTTACACACTTTCATAACCTCGGCAGCTAAAATTTTGTTTAAACGTCACTTGGCTCAAAGATCTCCAGAACAAGACAAATCAGTTGCTTGCTGCATACTGGCTTAAAATCAGTTCAGGTCTGTTTGTATTCATATCTCGTTAAAGACAATATTGACGAGCTGGTGAAAGGTAGAAGTGGAGCAAGGCATCGAACACTTGAAAATAATCCAGGGACAATTTCATATTGAGAAGGGAGCTGCTCTAGTCTAAAGGAGCAGAAAAAGAAGTAGAAAACGCTAGCAGAAGTGCAGGCAGATGCTAAGGCAGCCTTTGAATACAGAGGGGGAGACGAGAGAGGGAACTGAACTGCAGGTTCTGCTTGTTGTCGGCTAAAAACAGCTAAAAACGAACAGACAATTTTCCCATCCCATTTTATTTCCCTTTCTTTGTGCTTATGATGCAAGTACATATTAGCGTAATTTTAAGCAAAATTTCAACTGTTGCATAAATTCAAGCTCTGCAGATAGTCCGGGGGGGGGGGGGGGGAGGGAAGCGAGGGGAGTAACTGTGAAAACCAAATGCTTGTGCAACTGGTCTGTTTAGGAGCACGGAGGTGATTTTGCTACCTTTCCCTCTGTCTCCCTAACACACACGCACACACAAGGTTTCAGGGACTGCACAACCGACCTACTTTGATTTTTAAGGGATTGGGAGACAATCAGGAAAACAGCACATCACGAACCCTGTGCGACCCAAGTTGCCTCTTCCCACATCCCACGCGACAAATGTTTCGTGCCCTCAATTCGGTTTCTGGGCTGTTCTGGCACTTCCACCAGCCCAGTTTCAGCGGCGGGGGAAACAGCAAGGGCTGGTGAGGAGCTTTGCAGCTCGACGCTCTAGACCCGGCTCTGTCGATCCGCACCCCTTCAGCCCCCTCGGCCCCCGCACGGTGCCTGCTCTGACGCGAAGGGACCTCCCGCAGCGAACGCACCTCCCCACCTCCCCCTGCTCGGCAGCAGCTTTCGGTGCAGAGCCCGAGCGCTTCCCAGGCAGGTCTGCAGGGCGAGATGCTGCAAAGCAACATCCCATCCTGTAGAAAGAAACAGCAGAATTCTCCTTAATTTCACTATTTCACCCGAATATCTTCCACTCGGTTATTCTAAAAAGAAGGGGCATTATACAGAAGATCACAGTACTACAGAAATAACTCTATCATTACTGGCACTATCATAGTCAAGAGACAAACAGTTTCTGGTATTTACCCTTCAAATTCCAGTCAATATTTACTGTGTTGTCTTCAATGCATTAGTGACAACGTTCACATCTGCTGCTGGCCAAAAAGCAAGTTAATTTAGCTCGCAGATACAATTCGAAGCAGTTTTAACTCATCTACATCCCCAGCTATCGGTGTCCAGGCAGACCCCACGTCCATCCACATGTGCATTAATAAAGACTTAAAAAGAAAAGACCATCAATCCCTCTAGATCTGAAATAACATGCATCTGATCCCCCAAAAGCACAAGGACAGAGAGGAAGGGCCTCAGCGGCATAACACATTTTCCCAGCAGATCCCCAGGTCGCGGCAGAGTCCTCGCGCTCCCCTGGAGCTGGGCCGTGGGCAGCAGGAGACACCGGAGACTCCTGCTCTGGTGTCTGGCCTTCTCCGGCCAGCTTACGGGCTGCAGAGAGGTGGATCAATTATTCATAAGTTAAAATGCACACTTTTATTACACCAGATGTTTCTCCAAATGTTTGACACTGCCCATTAACTCACCCTTTAATTTTAATTGCTTAACTAATGGCTATATCCAAGGTTAAATGAGTTTAAATCTTCATTCTTTTCTTACATCGTTTAATATAAAGATGCTGTTTGACATAATGGGAGAAGGAACTGAACCACGTATAATCTCTGACAAAGTAACAGCAAGCGGCCAGTTAATCCTCCCCCGGGCCTGCCCAGGGGTAGGTACACCACACCGGTGGGATTTTCTCTAAAGGGAGAAGCGCCAGCAGGACCCCTCAGCCTGCAAGGGGGCCGGGGGCTGCAACGCCGCTCGGCCGGGCGCAACGCGGGGCCTCGCGCTGCAACGCGAGCGCCGTCCTCGCGGTCGGCCCGCAGGCACGGCACGGCACGGCACGGCACGGCGGCGCTTGCTAAGTGCCGCTGGAAGCATTTGCATCCAGTGAACTGTGTCGGTAGCTTCCAAACTGAGAACTCTGGTTACATGAGTAACTCGTGTTTATACGTTAAAGTGATGCTCGCCCGGCACGGTGCTCCTATCCTTCTTGTAATAAATATTTATAACATCAGAAAAATGGAGCTCACAGGCCGACCGGAGAAGGAGTTCCTGTGGAACAAGTGAGCTGCATTTTTCTATTTGAGATAGCAGGGAGAAATTAATCTCTGGGAAGACACTGCTCTGGAGATGTGCCGGGCTGCATGGCAGGGAAGCACCAGGCCCTCCCTCGCTGCTGGGATCACACTTTTCCAGCCGACTTCTCCACTTGTTTTGTACCAGGCAGGACTATCAGCCGGTGCTTGGCATCTCAGCACTCGTACTAATTTCTGTGGCATATGTAGATGTCTCCTGCTCTCTGCCAAGCCCGTTAATACCAGGCATGCTAGCTCCGCAGGCTGGGATCCTCCAGGCGTTAGCAACGCAGGTGCCAAAAGGTGAGTGTCCCTTGCCCCTCACCCTGATTCACTCGCTTTGCCGCAGCAGTTTGTCCCCTCAGCTCACCTGGCACCAGGATGACTCATTAGGATGTGTCCTGGAGAGGCCACCTCACCCGGCAGGACAGGAGACCAAGACCTTTCCCCAGCACAGCCAGACGTAAGATAACGTTCACCTTCACGTCCATTGACGTAACCCACGGATATGTTCCAACGTTTTCCTAGCGGAGACTAGATCTTAATCTCAGTCCCAATCCGCCCAAAGGAAAAAAAAAATCCCAGTACCCATGGAAATAGCAGAGAAGAGCCAGAGCTGTCCCTCCCCTGCCACCGGGAACCGCCAGCGCGGCAGCACATCCGCCCCACGAGAGGGGCTCCACACGCCGGCGATGCACGCACCGTGTCCTCGGCATCTCACTGCAGTAACAGCAGGAGGGAAGGGAACGGGAAGCAGGCAGAGAAATAAGCGACTTTTTGCCAGCTTAGATGAGGAAAGGAAGTGTATGTCTCTCCTTTCTGGCTTTCTCGCCTTCCTCTTTGAAGAGGTAAGAGAGTACAGACTGATGTATATCATGCTCCAGATTCCGCTCTGCCTTCAGCGCTTGTTGGGCCAGATGCTGGCTGTCTCTGTTGGATGAACTCTTTGGAGACTGCGAGGTGAACGGACTGCGGGCGAGGGCTCCAGGAGGCTAACGGCTCAACAGCCTGGCCTACCCGCTTAACTACGCTCAGCCACGGCCTGAACGTACTTTGCTATTGCCTCTTTCCTGTCAATGTCTACTCCACCCCAAAACGGCACCAACGAGAGACAGCTGAAAACTTGTGACCTTTCCATTTTGCATGCATCGGGTATGCTTCCTAGCCCCAATGCTTTTTACCAGCTAAACAACGCTACGCTGAAACAGGGCTCTCCCATTTAGTTTCCAAAATGAAAAAAAAAGTTCTGAAGTTTCTTTTCTTTTTTCTCTCCAAACAGGCTCACGAGGACTTCCACTCATTTGGATTTGGCTCCGGTTCAGCAGCGTTCGATAGTGACAACCATCAATCCTGCCAGACAGCCGATGGCACAGACTGCTAGGAGTGGGCGATCTCAATTTTGCAGCTACACTGCAATTTGCGTGTGTCTCCACGATAGCTGGCAGGCAGCCAGGCGTTTAACATCGTCCTCCCACCCAGAAAGGTGTCTCTGCAGAACAAGGTGCCGGGATACGTGAAGGCTGCCAAGACCACGGTGTGAACCGTGCCAGTCCTGCAAATAGATGCAGGATCTCAGAGCTGTTAATCCTACACATTTCGGTGTCACCAAGTTCACTGGTGAAATTTTTTCCCCACCCACCAAGTTCAGCCCAAGTGGTATTAAGTTTAATTTTATGGATGGCTCAGTTCATTCCAATTTTTGGCAGAAAAGAGAAAGGTTGCATGAAGTATTACCTTCAGCCTGCAATTTCAAGGTCCGGTTGAGGGCAGACTACCAGCTAGCCCATACCCTTTTGTGAATATCAGATTTCTGAGCACGGAACTGAGGATTTCATTCTTTGTTCTTGAACTCATTCTTTCCATCGCAGGGTCCAGAGGAATGTAATCTCTCCAGATGCCAGCACCTCTTAGGAAATTGTAATATAGCAGCTATGCACTTTAAGTGGCTTATTCATACACAGAGAAAAGAATAGTAATATCCTAGGGGGGAGGTTTTGAAACGGTGCATGGTGACATGGTCCCCAGGATAGCTTCAGCTGGGGATCTATCCCAAAACACGCTCATTTTCAAGAGGAGCGGCAGAGCTTGCATTGATATTTTACTCTCGGTTTGTTTAAAGTCTTTTCTTGCTGTTTAAAGCAACCAGTGCTTCCTTCCTTAGGGTTACTGTAAATAATCTGAGCCAGAACAATTGGCTGAGTAAATTATCCTGTCTGCTGACACTAACAGACTCCACTGAGCTACAAGGAACTTGATCAGCTCTTTTTCTTCTTACTGTTATTAAAATAAAGATTTGCCCGAATGCCCTGTTTGGGACAAACCAAAATAAATGCCTCACAGAGAGCAATTCCAAGGAGCGTTTTCAAAAACCTCGTTTAACGATGCAGAATTAAGAGGTTTGTCGAGAAGAGAAAAGCACGCAGGAGAACAAGGGAGCCCAAAGAGCCGGCTGACAGATTACCACCCGGCAAAGCGAGCAGGCAGCTCCGAACGCTGCCAACACAACCGTCCGCCGAGGGCCAGGCGCTGCCGCCGGGGTAACGTCCTCCGGCGCTCGGTAAGCAGGCCTCCGCACCGGTCAGTCTGCAGAGGTGGAAGAAGGCGGGCGGAGGTGCAGATGCGCATCCCCAGAGGTGACCACCACACCTCCGATGCTGAGGATAGCATGCAGCGACAAGAACAGGCCTAGAGAAACGAGAGAAAAAAAGCAGAATATCTACTTCTTATCCAGAAAGTCCTCTGGAAGGAAGATCAGCTCCAACAATTTTGGGGGCATAGCGAACACGTCAGGCAGGGGAACAAATTACACCTAAGCGAGGGAGTAAAGCAGTGCATTGTGCAGCATTAGAAACAAAATTGTGTATGTTCAAGAGCTTACCTCCCCACAACCCGGAATTTGATTAGTTACTAGACCCTGTGCTCTGACTGCTCTGCAGCGCCGTTACGCCGAGAAAAGGGCGAGTCAACACAGAAGCGCCGATGTCAACATTACCCGGAATGGAAGCAGCATAAATACAAAATATTTGTTTCACTGCTACTGTGCAACATCTGTTCTCAGCAACTTAGTCATTCTCCTCTCTGCCTCCCTTGGGGTTTTAAAGTACATAAGGAAGTGGGAGAGCCTCGCAGGTAGCCAAGGCTGTTGCGCCGTGTGAAAGTTGTGCAACAGCGGAGACCATTCGACAGCTTTAATGCAGATAAAGCCCTTCGGTACCGCAATGCCCTTTGCCTTATCAGCCTTTACCAGAGCAGAGTTTCGCAGGACACTGCAAAGTAGCCAGACGCTTCCTCCAGGGAGTGCGTTATGTTTTTGGCAAACTGGTACCTGCAGGCATGAAAATCTTAGAGAATGGCAAACCTGAAGACTTTCACCTAAAATGCAAATTCAAACTGTGATTAGCAGATTAAAAATAAATGAACAAACAAACAACAGAAAAGAATGAAACAGTTCTGGCTACAATGTTGAAACCCAGCGGCAGAGTAAGAACACTTGATCACTACATCTATTTTCCTTCCACAAAAACCTTCAACACAATGCAGCTGTAAAAGGTGAGCGAGTTTGTGCCAAGTCATGATTTGGAGACAGGCTCTCCAAGGAAAACTCCCAGCGCTGACATTTTAGCAACAAGGCTTAGACATATCTATATACGTCAGCTTGAGATGACTATTAAGAGATCCAGATAGCATGACTGTGCATAACATCATCCTGTGGGACAAATTCCGAGTTTTTTTTTCCTCATGCTTGATATCCCGCTTCCTTGCTTTTCATCAGCTACACACAGCCACACTGCACACCCTGAAGACCTAGTAAACAGACACATGCGTACACAGAAAAAAGTCACATTCTGAAAAACAATTTACGAAGATAGATCTCTTAGTTTTCCTTATTCTGAAAGCAGTTGATATTTTTGTTGGGTCTAGGGGAAAAAAAAAAGCAGCAAAGCATCATAGCCTTTTATTTGAAGGTGAATAATAAAGTTTTGCAAGAACTTGGGAGGATGCTACTGGAGGCAAGGTGAAACACCACAAGAAAGTTGCTGTGCTCATACTGTACCTCAGAGCAGCATCCAGTAAGTTTTGGCATCTTTTGATGTTTACAAATACTGTAGAACAAAGTGTTGTCTGATCTTTTAAATTCCAGTTATACAAGTAGTAAGGCTTAAAGAAAAAGAAGAAGAGAAAGCACCAAAACAGGTGGCTTTTGTTGTTGAAAGTCCCAGGTGACTTTTAGCTTAGTTTTAAAGGTAACGAGAGTTTCTGACTCTGCTGATCACAAGGAGTTAAATTCAGCGCTCAGAAAGTATTGCAGTTTCTCTGCCTTGCTGGAACACAGTGCTACCGAGAGCTGAAGTACCTCGTGCCCTATCGCTACCAGGAACAATAGGAAGCAGTGCTATTATCTTCATTTTATGGCGAGATCAAGGCCTAGAGCCTTGTACTCTGCTCTGAAGCCCAATTGCCCCTTTGTGTTTGAGCCTGGAATGAGGACTCTTCCCTCCCAGAAGCTGTCCTCGTGCCCTGAGCACAGCCTTGGGCTCCCAAGGACCTGCCAGCCTTGCTCTCCCAGCTGTGCTGGGATTGCTGACTACCAGACAGGATGGAGAACTGCCCCAGACACTGCTGGGTTGAGCCCCAGAAAATCAAGTACTCTTGAAGTTTGGAAGCAGCAAGTTCAAATGCTGGCTGGTGGTGAAAGGCCTAAAGCTCTGGCTTCCTCTCTTCTGGACAAGGGGACTGCTGTGTTATTGCACCAAACGGCACTGCAGACTATAGCTCCTTTCCTTCTCCAGCTGTGACAAGGTGTAGAGAAGACAACATCTGGCACATGAGGCAGCACCACCTCTGGACATGTGGACCAGGAGAGCTTTTGGCACTCAAGTCTCATGGTAGGAACTAGGACAGGGTGAGGAACTAGGCAATGCTTCAATCAGACCAGCTTACCAAATAGAATGAAACTCAAACTCAAGTTTACCTAGGGGTTTAGGTAAACTTTCCATGCTCATTCCAGGTCAAGGAACTGAAACTTGTCTCTCAGGTGTAGAAGATGCACAGGGAAGCAAAGCCCTGCCTAGACTGGGCAGTAACAGGGCACAAGTCATAGTCACATATCACCCTACCATCAGCCTGCAGTACAGCACCAAAAAGGGTCCTTGCGGAACAAAGCAAAGCACAAGGTCTCACAGACCAGGCGCTTCTTGCAAGTCCCTCTTAGAGTCACCGGATCCTTCCCTCTCCAGCAATGAGTTTTCCATCAAGCACTCTACATAAATCAGCTGAAGCACCTAGACATTGCAGGGCAGGCTGCAGGAAGGACTATAATGTCCACTGACCAGCTTCAGCACACCAGTGTCCTACATTTGCACTGCTGCAATCTAACAGGTCTTACAGGGCTAGTAACCCCTGGGGGAGCTTGCTTCCCCCCAGCTCCCCACTTTCCTTGCATGGTATATTTGAACACCCTCCCTTAGACTTGTTGCAAGAAAAATGAGTCGCATTAGTTAGAGGCTAACTGGGTTATTTCCAAAGTCAGAATTGGAAGTTCAATCTGAAAGCTACAGAGAAGAAGGTGAAGGCTACCATGTTTGGCTGCCCCCTGAAAAATATCGGTGTCATTCATTAAAGAGACATATAACAAGAGAACACAACCCACTTTTAGTCAAGTAAACTAAGCTCATTAGCTTCCTGGAGAACAAACACATCACTAAGGTCTTAACCTTGCAAATTCTACAGAAAGGCAAGTCACTTTTCTGTGTATTGACTCAATAGCCCATTTCTCATTTTGTCCATTTACAGACAGTGCTTATGTCCCAAGGCCTTCTGTGTCTTTACGGGACGTGAAATAAAACACTCAGAGGTGCTTCAGAATAAATTTGTTCTGCAGTTTGGCTGTTTTGCTCAAGACTTTGCATCCAGGTCTATTTATAAGGAAGTTTGGTTAGTTCCCCATATAAGCCCCCTTTTACAGCTCTGTCATCACACTGTCAGGAGAGCCTCCTTTCTTAACCATAGGTGAAGACAAGAGTATCAGACTTTATGATCTGGGCTAGACACTAGAGAGAAAAAAAACCCTTCAGGCTAAGGGACAGGCAGACACTGCAACAAATTGCCTGAGGAGGTTCCCAAGAACAGGTTAGACACACATCAGTCAGGCACAACTTTTGCCTAGTCCATCCTGCCCAGGAGTAGGAGGACTAGATGCCCAGACAAGGGCTCTTCTAGCCCTGTTGCAAGGATTTTGAGTATGCTGTTTGAAAGCATCAGTCTGCAAGAGCTTGTTTGGAAAACAGTTTCAGAAACAAAACTGTAAACACATGCAAGAGCATCTCTAAGGAAATGATTAAAAGGAAACCAGCTTCTTCTGACAGCTGATTAGACAGCAGAAGTGTTGAGTTTCTAGGCATTGTGACTACTCCTGGTCTACAAACACTAAGACATTTTACCTAGTTTACAAAGGAGAAGCTTCTGCCCCTCCAAATGTCACTGGTCCTCCATAAAACACAGAGCACTTCTGGTACATGAAGAATGTAGAGACCCGTTCCTGTTTCTTGTTCAGTGTTTATTGCCTTAACCTATTGCACAGATGCAATGATTTTTCTGAACACAGGATCTATTATGTTTCTTGCCAAAGGCTCAGATCTGTAAAGGCTTTCAAAACACCTTGTCAGGTAGTTACTTTTTAAACTGACTCAGTATTTGCCAGTCGTCACTGCCACGCATTAACCTGAGTCTTACCAATACGTTGGAAAGTCAGCATCGCTAATGAAATTCTTTGTATCATCTGAAAGATCATCCTTCTCCTCCTCTCTCCCATCCTGGAGGGAAACTCAAGTGATTTTCATCCAGAAGTATCTACCCCAAGGAAATTAACTGGAATCCATGATATCTAACTGTATTTGCATCACCCTTTCTCCCTCTTGCAAGCATGTTCCTGCTTACAGTTCCACTCTGTACTGCGTTCACTTTGGTCAGATTCCTGCGGGTGCAAAACACTGCTGGACTAGAGCTGATTTACTTCTATTATCTAATGAGCATCTTATTTCCTCCACCTTAGGACCATGTATTTATAGACTTGTGCCTCTGAGTCAAAGCTCTTTTCATATGACCTTGGGTACCAGATAATGCAAAGCTCAGAAGATGGCACTGCCTAGCTCACTTCTTGTACCATCCAGCAAGACCATCAAGCCTGCCAAGTACTGGACAGACACTGGAGAGCATTACAAAGTGCAACGGAGGCTCTTTTCTTGCACGGCAGAAGCCAAGACCACCATTTGATAATTAACCACTTGGACAAAGCCAGACAAGTCATGATGATTAAGGTGAAGCGAGCTGAATCCCACCATCAATCTCCATGGACTTGGCTCACTTTGCTTTATGCTCCAAAAGGGGACACCAGGCAGCAGACGTTTCACATCAGTGCTTCTCCTGCGCACCGAGCAGTCCATGTGCTAACTGGGAAGAGGCATGGGGCTGATTGGTTGACCCCAAACCTCATTTGCAGACACTGCAACAGATGTGCTGGGCTTCCCCCCAGTCTTCCCCTTGCCTAGCAGATGCTGGCCTCTCTGGGAAAGTGCTAAATGGATTCTGCTGAATCACTGCACCAGATGGTTCATAACACCACCTGGATAGTATGGGGCGGGGGGAGGAGAAAAAAAAAGAGAGGGAGAGAGAAGGAAGATTGTTGGAGAACAGAGAGTACCTAGTGCATGGGCTGACTTATCCTGAGGGAGAAGCAACTTATGGATAAGGTTGTCATTTGAACTTTTGTTCCCCTAAAACTCTTACGTTATTAAATCTGATATCATCACTTTCCCAGCAATTTTACCCAAGGTCTACAACATACATTGCTTCAGAACTACTTGGGAAAACCGTCTGCTCCCAGACACTCTCCAAAAGAGCATCCAAAAGTGCTGGAACTCAGGTAAGACAGCAGCTTCCCCACAAATACTCCTATTAATGGACTGCAGGATTGATCAAGGCCACAGCACCAACCAGTTTCCAAAAGTAAACCAGGTCTCCAAAGGGATGAGATGCTTATGCAGACATCAAGACAAACTCATCACCAGAGTTAGCTCTTAGTTACTGGATTGAGATGTTAACTGCAGTCCTCCAACTTTAACTACCTGGTCCCACCTTCCTCTCCATTGTAGCTAGTTTACCTTGAGCTCTGAGCATCAGCCGGACAGAGTCCGACGGATTAAATGAGTCTCTCCTTTGGGTCAGTCCAGCAACCCTTGCACCCCCTGCCAGCTGCCACAGCAGGCTGTGCACAGCACGGGCCGTGCCCCACGGTGAAGCTCCCAGCGCTTCAGCAGAGCGCCACCACGCAGGATGCCCGCGGCGGGACACCGCACCGCACGAGCCCAGCGTGGCAGGAGAAGTTTCGCTATCCCCAACAGCTCCACACGGTTTGCAACACTGGCGCGAGTTACTAAAACCAAAACCGGGAGGAGGGTGTGCGAGGGCGCAAAGGCCCAGCAGGGAGAGCTGTGGGCGGCGATTCGAGCGGGCGGCTGGATGCTGGTTCGCCGGAGCCGACCCTCTGCCCCCGGGAAACGCTGGCAGCGCTGCCCTGCGCAGACTGTTTTGGCTGGCAGCCTGCAGCCGCGCCAGCCTTTGCCCCTGCCAAACTCCTCTTACTCGGCAAGCACAGGACTGTCACTCTGATGCACATAAAAGGCCCAAGAATATTAACAGATTTTATTTCTTTTTTCTTTCTTTTTTTTTTTTTTTTTTAAGGCCAGGTTGGCAAGTGCTTTTATTTTCTGCGACAGATCGCTCTGAAAGGGCCCGAGAGCCAGCTGCATGCAGAAGCGTGCAGCTGTACGAAGGGGCACAACAAACAGGAAAAGGTAACAATAACCAACTTGTTTGCTCGCTCGCTCTCTCCTCCCATTAAACTGCATTAGCAAATATTTTTTCTCCCCCCTAATTGGGATGAAAAGGGCTAGTGAGGAAGAAAGCGGACCTCCGCAGCGCGCACGCAGAGGGTGCGAGGCTGGGAAGTGCCCTGCACTCCGCCGCCGCAGCTCATCCCCGCCTCGTCCACACGCAGAAGTGGCAAGCACGGGAACAGGACGCCTCGGTCACGTTCTTATGAAAGACACCTCTCTGCATAAAAGTTGCTCAATCTGCAGCATTTCCAGCCAGGTCCTCCCCAGCACAAAACCTCGAGTAACTTGAGACAAGATGTTGTCTAAGCAGGTCGGCCGCAGCGCTGCTCACAGTCCCTCCTCCTGCCCGTACAAGGCGTTTTCACGCGCCAACTGCACCGTGCACTTGGCTCCATTTTGCTTGAGCCCGGCTTTGTCCTACAGAGGCCGTTTCTGCTGGGTCACACCTGCCATCGATTTCCTCAGCTAACAGCTGCTGCTTCGCGCGCTCCTGAGCGGAGGGGCACAGGAAGACACTCACCGGCAACGGTAGCCCGAGATGGCAGGATGCAAACCCGACAAGCAAAGCTGGATGCCAACGTGGCCCTGCTCGGTGATATAAAGACGGTCTCAGCCTTCTTCCCCTGCTACTTCTTCTCACAGGGGACTTTTTTCCTCATCACAGGCTTGGATGCTGGCATCGCCTGAAGAAAAATCTGATTTAAACAACAAACGTTGCCTGTCCACATCACACTTCTCATAAGGAGGATCCTGCAGCAGCGAAGACCTCGCCCGGCACCGTCCCCACGTGCCTCAAGTGCTTCCTCTGTGACCTGGAGGCATTCGGTTCAAACCCACGCCCCACCATCCAACCAAGGGCACCAGGTTCAGCCAGTGGTATCACGTGCCGCTGAGTTATTTAATGCTTCCAAACAGAAGCTAAAAAGCGCAAACACTTTACAACAGGCTTTTGGAGAGCAGCAGGAATCCAGGCCGCTCAGATTTATGTCACCGACCCTCTCTCACGTAAGGCACCCGGTGTATATTTTAATCGTGAAAGATCACACCTCTTACCACCCAGCCGAGACGCAGCTGGGACAGCAGATACCCAGGGCTGGTCACCCTCGTTCGCACAGCAAAGATGAGCGGCTCTTCCAGCGTACCCATGAGCTGGCAAACGGGAGAGCCTGTCTGGAGCGATCCTATTCCTTACTCAGCGCACACACACGCACACTCCTTTGCCACTGCTCCTTCAGTGGCTTGGTTTCTTCTCAAAGCTTTTTATATTTCACATTCCTAAGATTTAATTACGCTATCAAAACAACAGGCATCGAGACCTGGAGTGCCAGAATTCACATTAGCAATTGTTATCAGCAAAGAAAATGGGCACAGCATGCCCATGCCAGAGGAGACGTGGGCTGCTCTCCTCGAGCTACACACGGTTATTTATAGCCTCTTTGCAAACCATCCACCCCACAGGTCTAGCACCAAGCTCGTTTCTTCCTGAGCTCGCGAGCCCTCGAAGGAAAGCTTTCCGTCGTGTCCCCCCCCTCCAGCATAGCCCAGCACTGAGGCTTGGACGCACTGGTTACCGGGAGGGGAGCACCTCTGAGGCTCCTTCCGTGATCCAGGATGGTAGGAGAGAGCAAAAACAGAGCGACAGAGAGAAGCAGCTGCAGAGAAGCCTCCTTCCTCCCCCAACAGTAGAGAAGCTAAAGAAGGCGGGGGGAAAAGATTTGTTTCCAACACTTCACCGCACCAGAGCTGGATGCTGCAGGAGCGACGCGCGCCTCCAGCAGCTTCCCAGCCTCCTGGCAGCAGGGGACGGAGGCACAAGTTCTGCAAGGCAGGCAGCCTGCTTCGGGCAAGGCACGCGTTCGCCTCTCGAGGTTATTGCAACGAAGCAACTACGCGGCAGCAGGAAGGGGACGACAACCGCGCCTCCACACCAGCGTCAAACGCCGTTTGTCCTTCCCGAAAACGGCACCCTCTCAGGACGTGCCGACTCCGCCAGGACGCTTTGCCTCGCGGCGATCGGGAAGCGCTTAGAGAAGACGTAGCACGAGTAGTACAGGTGCAAAACCACACGCGAGCAAACTTCCTTCCCCCTCCGCCCCCCGGGCGGCAGCTGGCGCACCCAGCTCACGCTTTCTCCCTCCTAACCCCGGCTCCCGCTAAACTCGACACAAGTTTTAGCGCCGGCTTTAGCAGAAGCGGGGTCAGACCCGAACGCTCCCAAGCCCGCGAACATCCAGGTGCGTAAGCAAAACCTCCTCGAGGCAAGTTCGCCGCCTCGGCCTCAGCGGGGCTTCGCCGCACCGCGCTCGCCGGCTCGCAACGCGGCCCCGAGACGCCGCCCGCTCCTACGGATTTTTTAGCGTAAAGCAGAATTGCTCATACGAAGCCTGAGCCAAGGCTCGGAGAGATGCTCGAGCCTGTTCGACCCCCCCGATACTATGGTGAAAATAGGGCAGTGGGGCAGTTTTTAGTCCTGGCCAGTGACTACGGACGTGGCTGGTCAAGCTCCGCGATGAGACACAGCTATTCCTCAGAGGCCTAAAATTCCAAGCGGCCCTGAAAAAGAAAGGGATGTTAGACTGCTTTTTTCCAAATTTAGACAGGGCAGGGGAAAAAAGAAAAAAAAACCCACAAACACCTGTAAATAATAACCAAAATAAAAAGCCAACACCACACACCCCTTCCACTAAAGGGGGAAAGGGGGGAGAGGAGGCTCAGGTTTACAACTCTAGCACGTTTTATTTTGTGTAAATTTATAAAGACAACAATCCTAGGCACGATTGTCACATTTTACAGCACATACCGATACAATTGCAAACAGAACTCCACGCAAAACTAAGCGCTAACAACAGCTTAAAATCACTCTCTCTGCGATTGTCGTATCTAGACTAACAGTATTACACTAACACTGAAGAAAAAAATAGTTCACTATAAAACAGTGATAGAACATTTTTATAAAATATATTCCATTCCAATAGCTTTTCTACATACTGTATACTATAAAACTCTCCCACAAAAATTAGTGTCTTTAAATATACATATTTAATCTGAACTGCACCAAGATTAAAAACAATTAAAAATATCAATGATTTTTTTTTACATTAACTTCACAGTATTTGTTTGTAGTCGAAGACAAATCCAGTGTTTAAAATGCAGAGCAGGACTATCCCCTACAGAGACAGTAACTGCCCCACAGTGAAATAGTTTATGAAAAGACAAGCTTAAGTGTGCAATGTTTTTAGTACTTCTCTGTAGAGTCATGAAACATTTTGAAAACATGCTCAGAGCTATTGCAACTTAAAAATAGAGACATACACACAGAGAGATAGCCAAAAAAAAGTCACCTTAAGAACAAAAATAAGTGCAAACATCTTTACTTTAGAAATTCAAGCTATGAGGAGTGGGAACACAAATACCAGACTATGAAAAGAGAACAGTGCGTTTATGATGTAGAAAATAACGAAGAAGATTTTTCTTACTTTTGCCCCATATTCACTGCAGTACAGAGCATGCTCATAGCATCAGTTTAATGAATTATTTCTATACTAGTATCAGACACAAACTTGTTTAAACTTTTCCCTGCTCCATATACTATGGATGTCTTATGGCACATCCTATTTTATGACCTTCTTAAAAAAAAGTAACTGAAGACTGAAATGCAAAAGAAATGTCACAAGAATGCAAAATTAAAAAATTACCAGCTTCAGTAACGCCTGACTCTACATTAAATTGTTTACATGTTGTTCAACATACAAAACCATTGCTATAAAGTGAAGTGTAAATTAACTAGTTTTGAAATAGATTAACAGTAATAATTCCACTTCAAAAAAAAAATCTAATAAATACTATATCAAGTATCTTCAGGAGAAAAAAAATAACTTAATTTTAGTAGAAAGAAAAATAACTTAATTTTAGTAGATTTTGTTCAGTGCTATTTCCAATCACAGCAAAAAGAAAGAGGAAAAAAAAAGTGATTAAGTAGAATAAGACCACAGTACCAAAGCCACTTATGTTCAAGATACAGTATTCTCCCACGACTTTCATATGTAACAGGTTCAGCAAAAAATATTTTACAGTAGAGAAATTAAACTAAAAAAAAAAAACTATAAATAAAAGTAAAAATTCACATTACATGTACATTCATATTTTAAGAGATGAATAGTAAGAGAAGGCTGTAACAAGTATATCCTGATTTTTTTTTTTTTTTTTTTTTAAGAGGAAGTACTTGGAGGTGGGCGGAAAAAAGCCCATGTTATTTATGTAGGTAGTGCTCAGTTTTTGGACCAGAGGGGGAAGGCATTGGACAACTTTTTCTTAAGATGAAACGCAGTATTTTAAGCACAACTGAAAAAGAATTTAATTCAGTGCTTCACATTCATTTAAAAATAAAGGCATGTGTTTTAAGAAACTATTCCAGGAGTGTCAGGGAAGCTGGTGAAGTAACGCTAACGCTAGCCCAGCGCAGCGACATCCAGACCCCTCCGATATTATGACCGGAGCTCCGTCCCGCGCGTAGGTACCTTGGACTGAGAACCTGCCCGGAAAGGAAGAGTCTGACGCTCGGCGCCGGGCGCAGCCCCGAAGATGCAGCTCTGGGCAGCTGAGACGAAACTAGCTACAGCTGCAGGCAGCCTCAGGGACGGTGGGGAGGGAATGAAAAAGAGAAAGAAATGAAAAAAAAGGAGAGAAAGAGAAAGGGAGGGAGGCGGGAAGGTCTGAAAAGCTGGTGAGCAATCCGGCCAGGGAAGGCCGGCCGGGCCAGGTTCTCCCCAAGCAGTTTATCCTCACGCATCCCCTTAGAAATAAAGGGGACCGCGCTGAATTTGGCCCAGAGGGATCTCCAACTTCAGGGGAAAAAGAAATAAAAAAGAAAAAAGTATAAAATTGTGAGCTGTTGGTTTTAGCATAGCAGCAAACTTTTCAAATGAGATAGCAGCGCATCTCCTAACCTACTCGGTATTAATTACCTTGAACTCACAAATCCCAATAGCCTGATAAAAAAAAAAAAAAGAGAGAGAGAGAGAGAAAAGAAAAGAAAAAGAAAACCCATCGATTAACCAGGTACTGCAGTGCTGAGGCGCTTCCTCGGAAGGAACCGCATCAGCTCCCGAACGGCTGCGCATCCCGTCCGCTTCCCCCAGCGGCGCCTGCGCTGCGATCACATCCCGCTTCCACGCGCCGCGGCGCCCGTCTCACACCCCGTCACACGTTGACTCACTACAGCAATTTTTCCGATGCAAACGGGATTAGTCCCCGTCATGTTGGTGCGGGAACAAAAATAGTCACAGATCATACAATTTTTCCTACATACTAGCACACGTCCTTCAACATTTAAGGAGTGAATACACCACGGACAGCTTTTTTTTCCTTTTTCTATCCACATTTGAAGTTCAAAAGCAGCTCAGAGCTTTTTCGTAGGTTATTCTGTGGAGGAGGATAGGTGGGAGAGGAAAATTTAAGTACGCTCAGATGGAAAATTCATCTTCAGGCAAAAACCTTTCATTCAGATCTTAGGACCGATCACAAGCTATTCCAATATAAAAAGAAAAGATTAAAAAAAAGAAGAACAAAAGAAAAAGACCAGTACCAAAGACTTATCCAGGAATTCTCAACCCCCTTTGTAATTTGGGCCAACTTAAGATCTCTTCTAGTTTTATAAAATAAAGAGTACAGCCTGTTACTCTGCGTTATGCAGACAAGTTTCTCAACACTGAAATGTATTTAAATTATAGCTCATCTCTTTGAATGTTTGTATGCAATATGCAGATGGCACTAGGGGAGCTTAATGGAATCCAAGTATTTCTCCAGGATTTACTTGTCATCAATCTTTTTTCCAAACTACCAAAAAAAAAATGACCACAAAGCAAGTAGTTCCAGCATGAAAACAGAAACTAAATCATTGCAGAATTACTTAGATCATTTCACATTAATAATGTAACACGGGGGCACAAGAAAAGACCTAAAGGAACGGAAAGAAGGCAGGGGAAAGGCGGGGGAGGTGGAAAGGTGGAAGGATTGCATTAAAAGGCCTCTGGAGTGTATACCTCTGCATCTTTTAAAGATCATACCTCTGAAGTGAATATCACCAAAATAAAAGGAAGGAAAAAAGAAGAGGGGGGAGAGGGAGCGGGGAAAAAAAAACGCTGCCTTTTTTTCCTGTTTTGTTTTAAAGGGGGTGGGGGGAAAATGAGAATAAGAGACGAGTTAATAAGAATGCGTCTCAGACAACCAAGGACTTTACAAGGCCACAATGAAATTTTCGGATATGTCTGTATAAATCCCCGGACTGTGTAAACCGTCTCTCACACCACTTGCAACCGTGGGGCTTCTCCCTGGTGTGCACCACCGCGTGCCGGCTGAGGTTGTGGGAGTACTGGAAGCTCTTCCCACACTGGCCGCAGGTGTAGGGCTTCTCGCCCGAGTGGGTCCTTTCGTGTCTCTTTAAGGTATACATGCAGGAAAAAGTCTTTCCGCAGAGCGTGCAAGTGGGCACCGAGCCGTCCGGCGACAGCCTGGTCCGGGAGCCGTCCTTATCGCGGAAGTGGGAGCTCAGGTGCAGCTGCAGGATGTGCGGGCTCGGGAACACTTTGCTACAGAGGGGGCAAATGCAGATATGGCCCGGAGGCACGAGCACACCTGAGGAGGAGATGTCCGACGAATCCATGTCGTCCTCGCTCTCGTCTCGCTCTTGATCTAGATCCTCCTCCCGCGCGTGAGAGCTGCCATTCCCCGCGAACATGTGTCCTAACCCTGTCACCAGGCTTCTGGCTGAATTCCCAAAATGCTGACTCTCCGGACTCCTGGCTTCGCCGTCCTCCTGATCTGACAGCAAGTCTTGTTCATCTTTAACAAGTGGCTCGGTACCCTGCTGCTGGCTGTCGGAAGCCAGCTGTCCAAAGACATAGGAGGGGTGTAAGGAATCTCTCCCAGGCACGGGCTTGAAAGACAAATCCAGAGCGCAGTCCACATCGCTCGGAGCCAGGCTATGGTTAACAGACCTTTGGGACAAAGGTCCTGCGGAACTATTGACATTAGCCTTTGTTTTTCCAGCTGCTGCGGCGCACGGTTCTGCCTCTGTCGGCACAGAGCTGACACTTAGCTGATCGCAGGACCAGCCGGGGTGACTGCCGACCTTTTCTTTGCCCGCCGCTCTATCGTATTCTGCGGCGCCGAATTTCTGTTTGCTTCCCGGGTCGAACTCGCGCACCAGGGGCGCTCCGGCGTCTAGGAAATGCTCCGCTTTCTCCAAAGCGGCCACCTCGTCGTTCATCTTCTCGTCCGGGCATAATTCTTTATCTTTCAACTTGCCCTTGCAGACTTTCACAATGTCATACATGTGAAGGTAGCTAGCCGCAGCCAGCACATCTTCGACCGGGAGGCTGTTGAATTCCAGCTTTCCCTCGTACATGAATTCGAGCAGCAGGCTGAAGGCAGGGGCTGTGACAATGTCACTGTTCAGATGCACAATATCCCTTTTGTCTAACTGGTCCCTGTAGAAAAGATGGAAGTACATACTGCAAGAGGCAAGAACGGCTCTGTGAGCCCTGAATTGAGCTTCTCCAACTAAAACAGTACAGTCACACAGGAAGCCCTGGTGACGCTGCTGACTCAGACACTGCAGCAACTGGCGGCTATGGTCTGGAAACTCCATTCTTCCTTCATAACCTGTTCAAAACAGGAAAAACTTGAATGCTACTGTAAACTAAAGCCTCCTAGCAGCTGTAACAAACAGATCGGCTTTTTGGTAACACAAGCCAGAGAAACAGCCTTGGAGATAACGTTTACTGTTAATTGTCTGTAATAGTTTTAAGGGGGGGGG
>NW_028186436.1:131251-162608 GCF_003343005.1 Rhea americana
ACCGGCGGGCGGCGGCGCGGCGCGGCGTGGGCATGTGCGCGCTGCGCGCCCCTGCGCGGCCGCGGCGCGGGTGCGGCGCGGGGCCGGCGGTGCTGCGGAGCAGGTTGCTGGCCGGCCGCTCTCGCGATACTTTCCCTCCGAGGCGAGTGTGTGCGTGTGCGGTGCGTCCCCGCCTGGTGCACACAATAGCCCCCGCCGCCGCGGAGCGCGCTGCCGCCGCCGCCCTGCCTCCTCCCGCCGCCTCCTCCTCCTCCTCCTCCTCCTCCCCACCCCCCCGTCCCGCTCCCAACTCCGCGCCGGGGCTGCGCCGCCGCGCAGCGGGCGCGCACGGCCGCGGGGCGCTGCAGCCGGACGTGCCGCCGCTGCCGCCGGAGGAGGAGGAGGGAGAAGGAGGAAGGCGCCGGGCTCCGCTGCCCCGGGGCGAGCCGCGCGCACGGGGCGCAGCGCTGCGCGCCCGCGGAGGTCGCGCCCCGCGCGGGGGTCCCCCGCCCCGCGCGACTCGCGGCGGGGATGGAGTGAAAGGCGACACTGGGAAAGGTGGCATGCTTCCGCGGATTTATCTTTAGTTGTGTGTCAGCTGATAAATACCAGATGCCTACGGATTTTCAAGATGACCTTTTCGATAGTTAATTTGAATTTTAAATTTTAATTAGCTGTAATCCCATCAAAAGTGAACTCCTTTAGAGTAAAAAGTGTAGAAATCCTTGGCTGTCGTATCACGCTCCGCTCCGGGCATGCCAGGGCCCATCGGCAGTTCCCACCGGAGCACCCGGGGTGAAATCTGGGCACCGCTGAAATCCATGGCAAAACTCCCGCTGGCTTCACGGAGCCCAGGATTTCTCCCTTACGCTGCTGAAAGTTGGACTTGGGCCGATAGGGAATTAATATCGCTGTTGTGAATTGTCCCGAGAGTCCGCGGGCTGTGAACACACGTAACGCTGGGGATCAGAGGCAAAGATGGCTTCAGATCTGCAGCGCTGATTTGGGACACCAGATCTAGATTGATTTGTATATACAGGTGTGTGTATATATAGATGTATATATATAAAATATATTTTAAGCAATATATATGTATTGCTTAAAAACAGAAGAGTTTTACAGTATTGCTAGATTTGGGCGAGTGGAGAGGAGAACCAAACACTTAAGGTCACTTCAGAGCTCTGCTGCAAACACCCTGTGTGATTTTGGTCGGGAATCTAGTGCTTTAGCTTCCAACACATGAGGCAGAGAAAGGTTTTTCTTTTCCTTCCTCTAGGCTGCCTGTCTAGGTTACAGTATCTGCAGGACGGGAACTTTTTTGTTTCTTTCCATGCACAGTGGTAATATTAATACCTTGAAACATCAGCTTTATTGACTGAGATATATGTTACTAATACAACCTGTTTCTTCGGTATTTTATCTTTAGGCTCTTTTCACAGAAGTCTGGCTCTATATTGCCTGCAATCACTTTTCTCTTACAGACCAAATTCGCCTTGATTAGATAGCTGGATTGGCACCAATTGCCAAGACATTCGGGTGGTTTTTGAGCATTAATGACTGCATCATTACAACGCTCTTCTCTGGCATTTGGTAATATTATTATCCGTGCTGTTAATATGGGAAATCTGGGCATAGAACATGGAGGTGCCCTGCTCCAGCAAGAGATTTAAAGTTCCTGGGATTAAATTTGTTGCTGTTTAGTAAAGCTGAGGGCGTTTTCTTTTTGTCCACAATCACAGACACAGTCTGGGAGTGGGAGCTCTCAGGGCTTTTAAAAACGGTATTTTGCCGTAGACACAGTTTGATAATGCAGGCTCTTCCAAAGGTTAAACGCTTTCTTCTCAAAAGTGCAAGCACAGTTTCCCTGAGGTTATTCCATGTGGATGCATTGGCTTGTAGAGTTTCTCTGTCTTTGTACACCCAGGATTTGTATGAATTATGATGCTTTGCATAAATCCCTTACTTTGTGTAATTCATTGTTCATTTTCTCCTCTCCTCTTTAATAATACAGGGAGGAAAAATAAAATAATTAAAAAAAAAAAGAATGAAGGATTTAATTCCTGTTTGGGTTCTAAAAGCTAGATCTGTGATCTAATGGTATTTTATTTTTAGTAAACCAACTGCAATTTTACAGTAACTCTACAGCTGTTACTGAGTATGAAATGTCAAAAAATACAACAGCGTTCACGTTTTCTTTGGGTGTCCATTTAGCACGTTGTTTGCTCGGGGGGGGGTTTAAGGGCTCGAGAAGCGCTGCGCTCCCCTTCACGCCAAGGTAACGCGAGCTACAACACAGGTGCGGTACTGATTTAACTGCGGTTGTGCAAAATACTGGTGGTACGGCTCTCCAGGGTGAACAAGCCCTGGGTGATCGCTCGAGGCAAGGCAGCAGCAAACGCTGCCCCAGAAACGTCCCTCGGAAAGCGCCTGCGCTTCGGGAGGCCTGCGCGAAGGCGCGAAGGCGCGACGATGCCCTTGCGCGCCGGCCCTCTGCGCCCTTCGGCGCGCGCGGGCTGCCCCGGTGCCGCACGGAGGAGGAGGAGGAGGAGGGAGGAGGAGGCTCCGCCGGGAGCGCGTCCGCGCGGGACGGCTCGCCGAGGCGGCCGCCGCCCCGGCACCTAGCGCGAGCGCCGCTCTCGCCGCTACGCGAAGCGGTAACGGCGTCGCGCTGCGAGGACGTGCTCGGCTGTCCTGCTTAAACCCCTCCGAGATGCCGGCAAGCGCTTTGGGGCCGAGGAAAGGATTCGAGCTCAGGAGAGCAGATCGAGAGTACAAATCGGTGCCAACGGCAGGGCTTTTATTTGCTAAGCAAGGCTAGCCATGGTCTGGGTTGGTTGTGCTGCCTGGACCTCAGCCAAAGCCCACAGAAATTAGTAGAGAAACCTGCTGGATCAGGTCCATACAGCCTAAGGAGTCGCTTCCATTCTTACCCCTTTGATCCAGCAAGAACATATATATTTACCAAGTGGGGCCTCTCTATCCCTCTTTGTTGGCCAAATGCAGAGGTGGCAGCAACAGGTTTTTCATGTGATTTAATTGTTTTTTCTCCCACTTCATTGGGTAGAAACCTCTTCATGTTTGCTTCTACATGATTTCTGTACTTTAATGTTCCTTTTTTTTTTTTGCACGGCTTCTTCTTTGTGTTAGTCCAGTGGCATTTCAGAGGGAGAGGCAGGGACTGAGATGGTTCGTAACTTGTGGGAATTGAAGTTTTATTCAGTGTATTGGTCATAGCAAGGTTTATTTGCAGAAGTTCTCCCCAACTTTATCAAAGGTTTGTTTCCCCTGTGCAGAGCGCAGCGCACATTAGGAGGACTGAATGCTTCATCCCCCCCTCTGAAACAGAGAGGAATTTAACCTCAAAGGACACTGAACCTCGTGGTGTCAAGTGAAGGAGCTGCCACCAGCATCTGTGGAGCTATCCCAGTTTGACGTCTATTCCAGTACTTACACTCTGGTCACATCTGAGGTCAGCGTTCAGGGCGCTGCTCAGCTTGCAGCCAAGCCGTAAAGCGTGGGCATGACCTTCCCAAGGATCCTTCGCAAGCACATCATGCAAGGCTCAAGGAAGCGTTAACTTGCACTATTGCAATTCCGTGCATTAATCAGAGCATATACTGCAGCCATCCTCCTGGGCAGTGTGCTTAGGAGAGTGGCCTTTGTTTTATGACTGTCCTGGTGATTTCTCCCTGATCCTGAGACTGTGCATGCACTGGACTACTTGTGAGCACATACTGTGTCAGCCAGGAGCTTACCTCTCCACTGTCAAATCATCCTCTGGTTATCAAATGGATAGACTCCTTATCTACAAACTACATATGTACTTGTATTTTCTCTTACACGGCTATCAATAAGGACACACCAATCTAGAAGCTTGTGTTGGGGGCACAAAGGACGATGTAGAGGTACCACAGGTGCAGGTCATGTTTTGCTACACACGGGATCTGGCAACATCCATACCTGAACCAGCCAGGCATTAGTGTCACATCTGTACCGTATCCCTCTTGCCAAACATTGGAAGACAGATTCCTCTTAGTCATCCTTCATAGTTTCACTCTCAGCTTACCTAACCCTTGGCTTCTGGTTGTTTTGGTTATTTATATGCGGTATTTGGTATATGGGTTTTGGATCTCTAGAAATTGTAAATGAAGGTACTTTTTCAGCCTTTAAAAATTCATAGTTTTTCCCTTAAAGGGAACACACTTTTTGGCTTGTAGTGGTAAAGGAAATTTGCATGCCATTGATAAGGCACACTCTCCTCTCTGGGAGTTGTTTTTCTCTTTCACCCTTGCTCATCAGGCTGGCAGCCATATTTTAATGTTTCCGTGGTTTCATTGCAAGTATCATAGACATTTAATTTAAAAATATCTAAAACAGTTAAGCAAATTGTTTTCTTTTTAATTTTCCATTTATCTATTTATCCATCCATCCATCCCCAGGAAGGAAATGTAGGAGCTCATGTTATAAAGTAACAGGCAGATGGAAGTTTGTAGTAGAATATAAAGAGAATGACAATAAAAAATCATAAATAACAGTGAATAGTAAGAGATAAAAATGGTATCTGCTTTGGGACCAGGCACAAAATTTATCAGGCCCAGACAAAACTCTTTAAATCAGAAGCTGATATATTCTCAGATAAGCTAAGTAGCACGGCTAGGATCCGGTCTATTTACAATCAATCTATCAAGGAGTTACAAATATCTTATTAAGAAGTTTTTAACTGACATTGTTCTATTTGTAAGCAAATAATATATTGTATAAACAAGGCACTTGATTTAGTAAGTCCCTGAAGAAAATAGGGCTAAATATTGCAGAACTGGGAAATCTCACAATGGAAATATTTGCTAAGCAAAAGTAACCTAGAATAAGAAGGTTTAGTCCTTGTGACCTTCTAGTGCCAACTTACCTTTAGCAGCCGTTTCTCAGAAAATATTTTGTCCCAGAATAAATCAACATTACCTCCAGCTATTACCTTGAGCTTTGTAAGGCAGAGAGGTGATATACCTATCTCACTGTCTATAAAAGGTCTCTTAAGTGGGATCAGCTCCTCTCTTGTGACTTGCAGGGTTGGCCATACATTTTCTTAGAATAACTGCTGTGACCCTTGTTAGATAAATCTGCAATCCCTCCGGTCATAAAAGACCCCATCTTTCCACATGTGTCTGAGAAGTGGCACATAATAATAGTCTCTGGTCCCCTCTTGATTTTTGCTTTTCCAAATCAGTGCGGCTGAGCAAATATAAACAAACATAAGCATCCAGATGCAGGTTAAAAAAAGAAAAATCTCATTTTTTTCCGTTCCTCATGCTAAAGCCTTCACTCACATGCTACACAGTTCATGCCATGATTACTACAATCTCTTCATAGGTGGCTTTAATGGTGCACACCTTTACCCTCTCTAATCCATCCAGATGGCTGCAGCAATTGCCTTTACTATTCTTATTTTTATCTTCTCCTGAGTCAAATCCAAGCTCCCTGCTGCCACCTCCAAGACCCTCAGTCACTGGGAGTGCTCCCTGTGGCACTGTCTCCCTCAACTCTCTGTGGACTTTTTCTTCTTCTCCCACCCCTGTATCCTTTTTGTGCTGTCCCCTGGGACTAGGTTTTCCTCCTTGGCTCAGGGAGCCACATTTTTTCCATTCAAAACCTGATTTCTGTTTCCAGATAGATAAGCTACCAGTTTTTAAATGTACATAGCAGCCTCAGCGTAGGCATTTGTCCTTTTTGTCGTATACCTCTACCTTTCTTTGCTGCCACCTGTCTAGTCAGAGGAGCTGGGAGGAGGATTAGGGGGAAGGAGCACTGGATGGGAACACTTTTGAGGTGTTTCTGGGAGCTCTGTGCAGAAGGAGCTGGCCCCTCACCCGGCCTCTACTTGACGCCCTTAGGAGCTTGGGTGCCAAATTGGCACCTCTGAGAGAAGTTCAGCATCTGGGTAGTGAAGAGAGAAATAGGAGTCTGGGAACAGGGAGAGCAGGACAGACTGTTTTCCTAGGTGCAAAGAGCTGCTGTTATCATAGGCCTGTATAGTAGCCATCACACTGGTCTCTCTACTTTCCTCTGATGTATTCCAGGTGGAGGAAAAGTCCAAAGAATGCAACATAAGAAATGCAAATAAAAATATCTTTCTAGACTTCCTTCTCTTGTGTACTGCCTGCCAAAGCTCTCCCTCTCCTCCTTTACTGTTTTGCCTATGGATGTATTTTATGCCTTTATCTTGCTCTTCTGGTAGAAGAAGAAGTACTTGCTGTGAGTTTACATAACTTGCCTTTACTGCTCTAGAAATTAATGTGGATCTTGGTTTTAATTAGAGTCTGCTCTGCTGAGTCCACCAGTGCTGGATACTCAAAGCTGATTGCATTGGTGGGCCTGTGGGTAGATGAGTACTTAGCATCCAGGTAAAGCTGTAGTACTAGGAGCAGGTTTTAATTTAGCTGTAGGTAGACGCTCCACCTGTGGAAGACCAAGACCTTTGATCTGAGGTCTGATACTCGAATGCTGGACACTTTGTTCCTGCATCAAGACTTCACCGTGTAACTAACCATGTAACATGGCAGACCTCATAGCATCAGGGTTTCAGGCTACAATTTAAGATGTAGTGAATTATTCATGTTACTGAGCACGTCTTGCAACTTATTGGAGAGGCTTAACCCCACCAGGGTTTTAGTAGTTTGCCCTTGGAAACCAAATGCTTCAAAATACGAGATCACAGAGATGTTAGCAAATGTGTGAAACCTTATGGAAAAATACCTGTTCGTTAAGAAATACTCTTCATTCTTTTGCGAAGCGTCAGTCTTGTCTCACAAACCTGATGACGCTTCTTAAAGAGCATTTGGAAAAAGGGCTTCAAAAAGACACTCAACGCTGCCCTTAACTGGAGGTCAGCCTGTAACAGTTAATCAGTGAAAGGAAACAACCTGGAATACTAATCACCTGTTGGGGAACTGCAAACTTTACTGGTAGGATGTTACCAGTTAAAGAAGGAAGGGATGAATAGAGCATTGTCATGGAAATGGTGCTGGTGACAACATTTTTCATTCTGTTTACAAAGGGGTTTCACAACAGTTGACACTAACGTGCAAAGTTCATCTGCAGAAAACTAAAAATAAACTGAACTAAAAATAAAATTAAATACACTAGGAAATTTTGTGGAAGAAATAGCAGTGGGTCAAAATTCTGTATTTTTTTTATCCCTGCTAGTTGGGCTAATCTTCAGGGCCTGGACTTGAGGATGGGCCTAGACAGTCCATGTGGCTAGCATGACTATAGGACCTTGGTTTCTGCAGCCAGCAGCATACAAAAGAATGATGTGCTGCGCTTTGTAATTCTGTAATCCAAACGGCTAAGTACTTATTTTCGACTGACTGAAGCAGAGGCAGCCTCCAGCTCAAGTCCAGAGCAATGTTCGAACTACATCTTCACAGCCGAGACACTCCTGAGCTCTAGGCTGTGTTTTAGGGGTGAACGTGGAAGAGGATCTGTGCCTGCTTGTGTTTAGACCAAACTTGTGAGAATGCAGTAAAAGAAGGGGGGGGGAAGAAAAAAAGAAAAAAAAAAGAAGGTAGAGGTCCTTTTGAGATCAGTTGTGATAAAAACAGCTGGAATTTTGTTTTTTGTTTGGATGTTGTGAGTTACATCTGAATTCTTCTCTTCTGATGCTGCATTTGATCCAGAATCGGTACAGGGAAACAGGTTCTGAGGCAGAAACAAATCCAAACAATCTCTGTCTGTCTCCCAGCTGGGAGATCAGCCTGGTGATTTAACTCATCTCTACAAGTGAGGTGGACAAATGGAGAGAGATTTAGATCAAGGAGAGATTGAAAAGAAAGAAATATTGCAAGTTAAGTGGTGTTTGACACGATAGTGAACTCCAGGGAAATAGACAAAATCTAGAAGAGCAGCAGAAGGATAAAAATGGCGAAGTTCTCTAGAGAGGTTGAAAAAAGTACATTTTATTTACTGGAAAAATAAGATGGGTAAAAGCTAAATCCCACAATCCCTTACTCATGCAAGGAATCCTGTTGACTTGAATACTTGTGTAAAAGTATTTCTGTGGGTAAGGATTTGTTGGACTGCCTCCAAAAACGGGTTAAGGTTGATGTTTTCACAGAGACGGCAGTCTTCCGTATGCCACCCGGGGTAGTAAATGACAATCATGGGACAGATTTTACTGGACGCACAAAATAAATACCCTTCCCCCGTGCCTAAGTGTGCGGGAGGTTTAGGGTAGCAGAGGGATAACAGGAAGGTGACTCAATGAACTCGGAGGCCGGGTAGGTAGTTGTGACCCTTCAGCCCTACTGAACGCAGACCCTCCGCCTGAGAACACTGTTGCCAGCACAAACTTGCACAAGTTGTTTTGGCTTGTGGCCTAGAACAACACGGGGCTGTTTTTTCCCTTTTGTGCTAAACTCCGTTGGACAATGTGGGGTTTTTAATTTTACAGGCAGAAGGAAGAAAGAATACAACCTTTATTTTTTTCCCTCTGCTATTCTTATTTTGTTGTGTGGTGGTGTTACAAAGCCAAGTCAGCAAATATTTTATTCTGGCAACAAGTTTTCATGCAAAGGGCACAAGAGACAGCTATGAGTGACCAGAGCACCTGTAATGGTCGTGGACAAAAGAGAAAACCCATGGTATACTGACACCAGCTTTAATTTTGTGCATCAAGTTCTTCCTAAAAGGGTACTGCAGCCAGCTGCATGCTGCAAGGTTCAGCTGGGGCAAGAGGAATGAGTATACAATAAGTGGAGCAGGAAAATAGCTTTTTTTTTTTTTTTTTTAGGTTCTTAGAGTCTGATAGATAAATGAGATAAAAAGTCCTGTTCCTGCTCCCTGCCCATAGCACCAAGTATTCAAGGAGCCAGGTTGCAAATCCTTCACTTGTCCAGGTGTGCCTGCGTGGATATGAATAAATCTGGCCATGCGCAACCTTTTCCACATCTTAAGCACAGCCAGCGGAGTCACCCGCGTGCATAACCACCCGCCAGGAGCAGGAAGGGGCTCCACTCTGCCTGGAGGAGCCCAGCGCATTTCCCAGGTGAAGGACTGCAGGGAGGCAGCCGGCAGCACAGGCCCTAATGGTCCTTGGGGACTTTGCAGAAGGTGCTGTGAACGTGTGCAGCCCCTGTGTCACTGAGGCACTCACGTGCTTACTACCGAGCAGGTGCCTGATGAATCAGGACCTAAATGGTTAATTTTCAAGTGGCTTCTTAGAGCAGATGTTCCCATGTGTATCCCCTCCTTCCCTCTTCTGACACATTTCCTACACAAACAGCAGATTGCATTGCTGCTGTCCTTTTGATCTGCGGGAGGGGGAGGAAAATCCCACACAAATGATATTAGTTCTCTTTTCAGGCAGCTTGGTGACGGTGCGTACGGGCATGTGCCTCCCTCCCACCTCTCACTGCCCAGATGTCTTTTCTGGGACTTTCTTCCTTAGTCTCTGCACACTTCAGGAGCTTCTTTTAAGGTTCCTTACCTTAATGCCTGCAATGAGGATGATGGCAGGGGGCAAATTGTGGAAAAATTGTTATTGCAAATCATTGCTGTCTCTGTAAATACATACAGAGTGCTGGCGTAAGGGCTAATGTGTCTGCCTGTTACACTGCTGGCGTTCATGTGGCGCCTAGCACTTGCACGTCTGAGCGCCTCACGGGCTCTCAGGAATTAAGCCGTGCTGACTAGGTGAGGCTCGTGACTATAACAAACAGGAAACTGTCCTTGAGCTTGTGTCCTAGGCCATTCCCAATCCCAAAGGTAGTGTCCAAACTCATAGGACGCAGTCCCGCGTGTTGACATAGCCTCTGGGAGACCACACAGTGGCAGCTCTTACAGCCTCAGCGTGAGACAGCTCAGGGAGATACCTACAGAATCGGGATCAGCGTGGGCAGTTCAGTCCTCCCCTCTTTCTTCCAATATGAGAACTGGGGACCTCAGATAAATTTAGCAAAAAGTGTTGGATGCAGGATATTTAAAAGGAGGCAATCCTTTACAGAAATGAAGTTAAGTTGTGGATCTCCTCGCCACAGGACCTTCTGGGTGCTAAAACTGTGCACAGTCTTGTAGATCCACTAGAAAATATCATGGTCAATAAGTTCACCAAAAGATGTTAAACACAGCACACAGTTTTTGGCTTAGAAAGCTAAAGTGTTGGCAGTGTGAAGAATATTCTGAGGAAGCATCACAGTTTGCCCTCTTCTTACGTTCATCCTTCCACGTCACTGTCACTTTTGCTGGAGACAAAGGTAAGATGTACCTTTGCTCTGACCTGAGACGGCCTTTTTTGTATTCTCATCTCTAGATCAAGATAGGAGAGAAAGTTTGCTTTGTCTCTGCTGCTGATGGCAGTTCCAGAAGGTCTCCACATGTATGGCAGGGATCATGGAGATAAGTATGGTAGCCACTGATTTTTCTAGTGTCTTCCTCATAATGCCTTGCTGTCACTTGCCCAGTTTGGAAAAGGCAAACAATTCTGCCTGGACTCCTTCCTAGAAAGACCAGATATCTTTGTTTGGCATTACTGGGATACTTAAAGTTGCCTATATTGCTGGCCTTGCTACAGCAGCCATGTGGCTGCACTGACATGGGGCAGGGAGCACGTGTGAGCTAGCCTAACATCGGGCTGGCCACCACAGAGAAACCTAAACACAGCCAGTGGAACTTCAGAAATTAGGTCTTCTTCATTTAATTTTTGTCTTCTTCCCCTGCTCTAGTATCATCGTGATTTCTAACTCCCAGCAGTAAGTTTATAGCATCAGAGTTCTCCCCTGTTGTCTTGGGAGGCTTCAATAAAAAAAATGATTATTATAAGAAAGATGTTTTGCAAGGCAGGGGATGGAGAGGCTCAAATGTGACGTTGTGACCATCCAAAGCAGCAACCAGGGAGTGACTGATTGAAAGCTATAAATAACAAATTCTTTCAAACCAAAAACAATTCCAAAGACTCTCAGTGTGTTTGCAGATGTTATTCATACAGAAGGAGAGTCAAATATCATCAAATAACTCTTAAGTCTGAATTGTTCGCTCACTCAGGGAGGATACACTTTATTTCCCTTGCTTTCTTCAGCTTGTAACTAGAACCAGGCAAACTGCAGAGGTCAGCTCACGTGTCCAGTTTAGCTCTTTCTTCTGTAGTAAAAATTGTTAAAATTGCTGAAGAATATGCAGTGAAACCATATTTGTGTGGTTGTTCACCGGTGTGCGTACAAAGGCGTAAATACATCGGCCGCATGGGTCGCTGGGCGGCTGCGTGCAGCGTGGGCGCCGGGAAAGGGCAGTGCCAGGGCCTTCGCCCTCCCCGCGCCAGCACGTCCGTCCCCGGGACGCGCAACCTACCTCGGGCCGATCTGTTCTCCTGCTGGAGAAGTCCGCAGGTTGTTCTTCTCTCATGGCGTTTTGAATGCAGCAGCTTTTCCAGCAATGCTTGTGACATTTCTTACACTGTAATTTTCTGATATTCTTTCGTTTACTGAATTTCTGGTGTCCAGTGTTTCACCTTCACTCCAGGGAAAAGAGAACTGCCTAGTTCTCTATTTTCCCCATTTACATTTTCTTATTATTTCTCTGTTCTAATTCATCAAGACAACTCCTATTTCAAAATGTATGAGGATAGAAAAGCTAGAATTTTGTTGTGCTTTCGTCTCCCTGTAACTTTTCCAAAGTCGACAAAACAATGTGAAGTTAGAGGATGAAAAGAAAAGCAGCAGGCAAAATGGGGACAGATGAGTCCCTCCCACTCCGGTATTTCCCCAGCATCTTTCATTTTATTTTGTTTGGCATTAGGAACAGTAGGAAACAGAATTAATTATCAAGTAATCCCGATAATTAAAAATCTTTTTGTGAATGCTTAAAAAAGCTCATTTTGAGTTAGTTTCCACAAGTATTAGGCTTAGTTGCTATTATATTGTTAGGACTATTAAAAATGGGGTAGAGGGTCGCTGAGACCCACGGAGGGACCACGCGATGCAGCCCGCCGCGATTCGGCTTTGCCCTTTGGATCAACCCGTTACGCAGCTGCAGAGCCTAAAGCGAGGAGGTGCTTCTCTGCTTGTAGAACTAGTGTGGCTGCCCCATAGGTAAGAAAATGTTTCTACTTTGACCTGAAAAGATAACACTATCAGGCTCATTGCATTTTTTATAGTATATATTTATGCAGTGTATGCCCATATAATTTTTACCTTTTCTGTGCTTATAACCCTGTGGCTGCCCTTAGGCGTAGTAAACTTATATGCAGCAAGACTCGAATTCTTTCCCTTTAACATCAAATCATTAGTTACTGTGTGATTTATTCAGAGGCTGTCGCATGGAAAGTAAGAAATGCCTATTGTTGCCAATAGTATAATCATGTGTGAGGCTTAACGCTGCAAACATGCGAAAGTGAAGTTACTTACATGTCTAAGTCTTTGCTGCATACAGCCGTTTGAATGCAAACTCTCAGCCTGAATGTGCTTCTGTACAGTGTTTCATGCAAAGGGTTTGATCCAGCCTGGGGTCTTTCTACAAAATATATAATAATTATTATAATGAGGGTATTAATGATTTGTTTGTGCGCTGTTCTTGCATCTAGTGCCAAATATTATATAGAATGTGTATCTGGGAAGAATTTAGCCCTCAGTATTTTATATCTATAATAATCCATGACTGAGTTGCTGGATTCCATCTCATTTGTATATGCCATATTTTTTTCCAGAACATCTGTTTAAACCCACACTGGAGAGCTGCCAGATTAGTGGAAAGGATATGGTATAAAGAAGACTTTTGTTTCCTCCGAGCAAAGAGAAAAAATAAGTTACAAGTTGGTGCATATTGCTGAGAAGAAGCAACTTTTTCTCTCCAGAAGCAGATGTCCTGTAGTGTTTGAAAATGAAATGTTTTTGTATCTTGCAGGCAAAGGTTCTGCGTTTCAACAATATTGATTGTCAGCTAGTACAGGCTGTCAGCCTGCCGTGGTTAACCTACCAGTTGTTTGAGAGACAATCATGAGCAATTAAGAATCACATTTCGCAGTTTCAAATGCATCCATATTGCCATTTTATTCAAAATCCTTTTTTTCTCATGTTAGAAAGTACATTGGTGAGAGAGAAGGAGTTTTCTTTCTCTCTCCCTGCCAACCATCTTTTCATTGCTGGACAAATTAGAGGAGATATATATTGCTCATAAACTTGCTGCAGTTTCTTGATTAAAATCTTACATGGAGTACTCCTTTCAACATCAATCTATAATAATAAGGAGCAAGCGTGTTGCATTCGCTTTCTTGGTATTGTGCCTAAGATGCAAAGCACTAAGCAAACATCAGGGAAAGATTCAGCTGCAGAACAAGCAGCACAGTGAGAAAGAGACCGTTCTTCATGAGGACAAAACTTTGTGATTTGAAACGAGGAAGAGAAAGGGAATATTAAAAATAAGAGGAGCCAAGCGCTTAACAGCTGAAGTTGCAAGAGCGCTGGCTATGCGGGGATTATGACAACAGATGATAGTAGCAAGGTAACGGAGTTAAGTGCTGAAATCAGCCCATTACAGCAAAAGGCTTCGCTAGCTTGTGGCCTGTTGGAGGGGAAGATCTGTGACACCGAGTCTGGGTATTCTCCTGGCATAAACCCACGTGTTACGGTGCCTATGCCAGGCACTGCACAGAAGCTGTCACAAACGCCTTGGCTGGCAGTTTCAGTCCAAATGCTCAGGAGTCATCTCAACCCCATGAGCCGGCGTGAGTTAGCAGGACTTTAGGCCAAGATGAATCCTGCCTTCTTTGCTAGAAATTTTCTAAACCAAATCATTTTTCCAATAAAACAACAAAATCCGTCAGTTCCTCTGAGAGAGCATACCACTGACAACTTCGGAAGAGATTTTTTTGTGTGCACCACTGCACCATCTGATGACTCTCTCCAGAGGGTTCCTCAACTCTCCAAACCTTGGAAGCCCTTTCCACACTTCTGTGCCAGCCTGTGAAATCCAGGCATGGTCTAGATCGATAAGGCTGGTAGGAATGAGACCTGGAGTAGCATAGGTTTATTGTCAGGAATACGCACCTTGCAGAACACATAAAATTCAGCTTTATATTCTGGTTTATAAGCACAAGCTTATAAAGGGAAGGTTTATAAGCATAAACTCCCAAGCAAAACAGTGTAAATCAATCAGAGAGTGTCAGGTTTTCTACAAGAACAACTAGTAGAAAATGTCCACACACACCGCAGAGCTCAATTTAAGAGGATCAGAAAGGTTCCTGGGTGCGACATGCAGGTTGCCTCGGACCCTGTCTAGAGAAGCAGTTTTTTCCCACTCTGCATACCCCTCTGTCCTATCATCATTTAAAAAAATAGGACAACATGAAAAAAAAGAACAAACCAGCAATACGACAGCCAGCTCAGACAGGAATATTTGTTGTTGGAGTCTAAGAACTAAGCTAATTAGGCAGAGTGATTTGAGTGTTCCAAACAATATCCAAAAAAAAAAGAGAAACAAGAGGTTCCCTCCTCAAAAAAAACAGCTCACATTTCCAATATTTAAAACACAAATGGTGTCTTAGGTGAAAGCAATTGGTCTTAGAATTGTTTCTGATGATCTGCACAACATCACAGCACTTCTTTGATGGGCTTGTTGGCAACAACAGAACCGGGAGGTGCACTGGCTACAGGGCTTGGACCAGTCGGACTATGGCCAACCTCTCTAAGTCATCACTGAAAGGGATGTGAGGCGTCCTTTGGAGAATCTTACTTTGCCATTGCTAGTTTGGTCCTCTGGAGAAAGACAAAACCTGATTCTGTAATGCCACCAACCTGGTGTCTCCCAGAAGCTTTGCTGCTTTCTGATTCACCCTTCAACCAGTTCCTCCCCTCCTCTGTCTCACTGACATTTTGCACAGACATGGCCTCTATGCTAGGGCAGATGAGGGGAAAAGCCCCTCAGCAGCTTTTTTTCCAGGTACTTTCAGCATGAAAAAGATATAGTAGGGAGACAGGAGCATTATAGATGTTGCTTGTGAACCAGCAAAAATTGGTGACTGCAGGGCTTGGTGTTTTTGTTACAACAGAAAGGTATTTCTATTGCAGCACTGAGGGATTAATAAAGTGAAATCTTCATGATTTAGGATCTTACCAGAAGTACTTCATAAATTATCAACAATTCCGGGCAGCAATACCAGGAAATGAAAGGTGATGAAAATGGGTAATCGCAAGAAAAAAATGGAAATTATTTAGCTGAATAATATTGAGAAACCAGCTCACACACTCCAATGTGTACATGTTATGATACCGAGGTTGGTGTTAGTATAAAAGTGAAGAGTTTCATGTTTAGTAAGACTTTGTCAATGCAAAACTTAGATTAAAGGGATTTATGTGCAGTACTTCTCTCTGACCCTCATCACCTCTCATCTGCACAAAACACAAGTTTGTGGTTTCACAATCACATTTTCCTATTTTTAAACATGTTTTCTCTGCCTTCTTGCTTTGTGAGAAAGACACTGAAACTGCAAGAGAAACTAGCTGTCTTGACAGAGGAAACTGAAATGGGTTTAGGTATGACATGTGAGTAACAGAACAAAGTAAACACCAACAAAAATAGAAAGTAATATTTCATTTTCTCTCTGATCTTTCATTTTTAGGTGATATTTGTGATTAAGGGGAGCTTCCAACTTTTCAGACAGAAAGAGGATTTTTAACCAACTGATGTAATAGAGAGTTTAGGTATTAGCATGCAATGAAACGGTATCTTATTCTTACTGATAGCAGGATATGGAGATTTGTTGTATTTAGGACTCTGCCTCGAAACAAGCAAAGACTGTGGATAAATGCATTTATTTATAGGGACTGTGGAAGATCTTTGCATCATACTCAGTAACTAAATGTTCTACCTCTTTGAAATTTATTCTTCTAGGATTAAACACTCAGGAAAACAAAACAGTGCTTTTGCCCCCCTCTCCTGTTTTTGCCTTTGACTTGAAGAAAAGCTTTCTATCAAGTGATTTAAGGTGTGAGACATCAAATTACTAAAATTTGCAATCGCCCAAATCTTGATTCTGATATCAGACATGAAAAACTTAGGTCCATTTTCAGAAAATGACTTGGCCTCGTGCTACTCTCAACGAAAATGTTGACGCTGACTTTAAGCAAACATACTAGAGTATAATTACATTTTACACTGATCTATAAAATATTCATGTAATAATAATGACTACATACATGCAATCATACAATATCATCATAATAAACTGTGCTCAATTATATATGATATTTGCAATGCTTATACCTTGTGCATATAAATAAATATTCATTAGAACTGAAAGTAATTGCTACATGGTCACTGACAGCTGAGAATATTAAGCACCACTACTGAATTATGCCTTCAAAGACAATTTTTAAACGACACTCATTTTCAAATTGTGGGTCAGCTTATTTGTCCAGCTATGATAATATTTTTTCAGATGAAAAGAATAATGTTTATACTAATTGTCATGAGAATGTCTAGGCGTTTTCTGTGACTAGTAATCAAATTAGGGAGTTGAAAGTGTTTTCAACTATCCCAATGTTAGTCTATTTTCATATTTAAAATTGGCCTTTCCCACAGCTCATTCAAGTTTATGTTCTAGCCACATGTCCCACAGATAAATAAACAGATGCTCTGTATAAAGAGTTAGATCATATTCTGAATGAGTGAGGAACATATGTCATCATTAAGGGAAGTCTCAGTGCCAATGCTGGCATTAAGGTAGAGGAAAGAAAACAAGGAATAACTTGAAATAGAGCAACACAAGCCCAAGAAAATTGTCAAAAATTGAAGAGAGGTTATTCTCATAAGAACTGGCAAGAAAAAGTTGTTTGGCAATTTTTTTCCAAGAAACAAAAGAAGAGCAAGAGTTTTTTTTATATATATTTTTATTTAAAAATGTCCTCTGTTGTTGGCAGTTCTAGGTTGAAACCAAAATCAATATTTTTCACCTCAATATGCCAAAATTCTAAGTTCTGTTTTGAAAAGAGATTTTTGTGAGGGATTTTAGGTGCCCAGTTTTCCAAATAAAACACTAACAAAATGAGTAAAACTGGAATTTCCTCAGAATATTTTTCTTTGTTGAAAATCTATTTTTTTTAAAGTAAAAATTTCCATGGAGTTTTTTTTTCGTCCACCACTGATGAAAGAAGAATATCCAGATACAGCTGATAGTAGATATTTACTGTCTGAATGAAACTAGATGACATTGTTTTTATTGTTACTGTTATGTTGTGTGCTTCATAAATATAGAATGGAAAGACAGTTCAGGCCCAAGAGATCATTGTAATCCAAACTGAAGTCTAGAAATTTTATTTATAAAATGTATAGCATCAGGGTTTTTTAATGACATGCAGAGATGTTTTTTCAGAGAAAAATACTGTACAGACTTCGAAAAGAACTTTAGTTCCCAAGATTTAAGGAAAAACATAAATGAGAAATCATGCTATAAGTGGGGGGAAAAAAAAGGAAAACAGTTGTCTGCAAATGCCTTCACAAATTTTTCTGGTGATTTGATCATAGCAGATGAGCAAAAGACTCGTACAGAAAGTGTGGAAAAAAGCAAAAAGATCTCTGATATACCAAAAGGAGCAATCATGCTGTGATGGACAGAGCAAAGATCCAGGACTGTGTTAGCAGGTTGATGTAGGAAACTTTTTTGGGGTGACAGCTGACTTCCTAACTCATGAGCCTCCTGAGGTATGGCTGAAGGTTACAGTGAATTTTGATGATGACTACAGTGCTGCAAGGACAGTCATCTTTAAGATAGATGCCATAACCCAGATTTTTATCTTTAAATTCTCTAACATAGGCTTTATATTTTGGATGAAATCCACAAGAACTGGGTGATCCCAGGGTGGGAAGGAAGAATACGTCTCGAGGAAAGGAGAAGACCTGTTCCACTGCTACTGGTGCAGCATAGTAAAATCAGGAAATTTGGCTACCAGGTTGGGGAGCCTTCTGGCCGTTTGCTACCGCAACGAGGTGGGTGGTTCTGTGCCCGTGGGTCCTGCGCTGGCTGCTGGGGGCGCTGCCAAAACCAGCCAGCCCTTCGGTCTGCCAGTTGCGTTGGTCAGTGGCAATGCGCAATGGTTTGGCAGTCCGCAGCCAGACCTGTGCGAGACTTGGCTGCCTTGTAGAACAGTTTTCCATACTTAATTTGAAAAATGAACACACAACAGAGATTTCTGATGGCCTGGTACGATAGAAAATATCTAGTGCTCTCTAAGCAGAAAAGGTCCTGTATAGCCCCAGATTTAGGCTTAGTCTTATCTAAGAGAAATACCAGTCTGGCACTCCTGGGTTAGGAAAGGAGCTTTGCAGCAGAAGTTGTAGGAAGGTGTTTTGGAGCAGGATCATTTGTACCAACAAGCTCTGGGCTATTTCTTGCCAGCAATTTTGCAACCACTCAGGCCCTGTCCTCCGTTCTGCGCCAAGTGAGGCTGCAGCCTTGCCAAAAGATTCCCCCAGGCACCAATCCCTGCCTACGGGTCACGAAGATCCGGGAGTGAAAGAACAAGGAAAAAGCACCACCCCTTCCATCAGGAACTCCCCAGCTGCCCTCCGCATTGCCGGGTGGCTGCCTGCTTCCTCCGGCCCTTGCAACACATCCACAACGTTCAGCTCTGAGGGGCAGAGAGAGATACGGGCCGCTAGGTAGAATGTGCAGTTGTCTAGTTCTGCTATCTCCCAGTTCTGAAATGCCATGAGGTTGCCTGCAAGCGAAGGAGAGCCTTGCTTGGTCGAAGGGAGCCAGCAAACGCTGGCAGCGGCTCTGCAATTGGGTACGTTCCTACCTCACTCAGACTCCTTCATTTATGTGACAGTTTGTGGGAAACATCTGGCACGGCATCCGACTGACATGTCTCCAGCTATAGAAAACTGAGAACTATCAAAGCAGCCACTAGGGACAACAAAATGCATTTTTAGATATCGCCAAGCCTCATTCTCTTCTCTCAGCGACTAGACCTGGGTGAGGGGTGGTTCAGTTAAATGTAGTGAAAGACAGGCTAAAGTAGTAGGAACACTGGTAAAAAAGATCACTGTCTCAAGACAAGTTCAGTGAACCAGGCCTCTGGCAATTCTCTTCTTTGCTCCATCACTGCTTTTGCCTGAGACTCTGGGCAGTTATTTCTCTTGTGCTTGCTTCAGTTTCTCTTTCCAAAAGAGGAAACAACACACTGCTTTGATCATGCATTTTGATATCTATCAATACAGCCCAGAAGAGCTAAACATAATTGTGGCCCTTCTGGCTCCACTGATGACTTTATGTAACTTTTGATGATAATCCAATAACCAAAGTTAAAGCAAGACCAGAAGCTGGAAGTGGAAACTTGCCCAGTTCAGGCTGGAAGTATTGCTTACAATTTTTAAGGGCAGATGACCAACCGTTGCAACAACTTACCAGTGAGCATGGTGGATTCTCCATGGCAAAATACCTACAGGAGGGCTGGGTGGTTTCCTTATATCAAAAATACAGGTTCTAGAGGATTAGAACTGTCTTTTAATATTTATTTTTCCTTCATCCAACATTTGACCTCTCTATCACTATGAAATAAAGATAACACCATTAGGTGAGGGAAAATCAGGTCTCTGCAGGACTCGGATACATGATCCAGTTCCTGGAGGTGAACAGGCTACCTCATGTCAGCTGCAACATGGTAACTGTGTGGGTACTTGCTCTTACAAGCAAGTGTGAGTGATTTCCACTTTGCTTTCCCCACCACAAGCAGTGCCATGCAGTTGCAGTTGCCGGAGATGAACTGTGCACACAGCTGTAACAGCTACACAGCTCGGTTCAGCAAGCGCCAGCTTGTCGAATGGCAGTAACTCGATCAAATGTCTGAGCACTAATAGTGAAACTCCGCTGAAAATGGAAAAGCCTTTTTGGAGATGCGTTCATTCTTAAGACATGCTAAAAGTGGATGTGGTTGTAAGCTGAAGAAGTTGTAGCAGCGAGCCCACAATGTTCTCCCTGGGTCTACGTGAAGGGCTGCAGCTTCGTAACCAGCAACGAATGCTGCTGCTATCCAAACTCACTGCTTAAAATCCTCACTGCTGCTGGAATACACCAGGAGAAGAGCTCCCCTCCCACATGCAGGATGATCTAAATGTTAAAGAAATGACAAAAAGAGTGGTTTGGGGAATAATTAGGTCAATTAAAATGTAACAAGGAGAGTGGTCTAGACAGCATTTAAATTAGCAACAAACTGCTCCATTTGGGCTCCTCAGTTCACTCGCCTATTTAATCATCAATTCATCTATGCGAATTCCTAGCAAATTAGAAAAGTTACTAAATTAACATACCCTGAAGGTGGTGACTAAATTATGTATCAATGTCACCAATGCCTGTTTTGTCTAAAACATAAGAGAAACTTAAACAAAGCTGTTCATAAAGGGGTCACCTGGAAGTCATCAGAGCTTTGATGTTACATGCTCTTCAAGGATCACACAAAATGATGCATTTTAGAAAGGTCTGTAAGGCAAAAAAAAAAAAAAAAAAAAAAAAAAAAAGTCATTCTGTCTAGCCAAGTGGACAATCATTTAAACATTCCTAGGCCATTTCTGCAACATTTGATGAAGAAAACCATGGTGTCCTCTTATACAATATTCTGATTGTGTATGAAACAAATTCTTTGGCTGGTAGAGTAGTTCCCTGCTGCCATGCAATATGCCATCAGTCTCTCCTAGTGGGGCCAGTTCTTACCTGGAGGGAAACTGGCCCCACAGAAAGCCTGCACAAGGATTACCCTTCACTTAATTTGCCCCTCCCAGTAAGAGATATAATATAATTGCAAGTGGCACTTAAAAAATACTTTTTTGGCTACTTAATTGATGTCCTGCCAGAAGCCAGTGTATCTTTCTTCTAGGGTCCAAACATGATTCTCTTGTCTTCACATCTCACATTGATTTCAGAAGGCTGGAAATCAAGCTCTGAAAACAAGTATATGGTGCATCTCATAAAGGAATTTTTGAAGAAAATATGGGTGGAGAGGGAATGGAGGATGAGGAAGTTGGATGGGGAACATATTTTAAGGGAATGCAAGCCTGGAAGCAAAGCTGTATTTGAAAGCTCTAATTTTATGCTGCATAACCTGCATCTTTTTCTCTGGTTCACTTTCATTTCAGATTCTGCAAGTTGAGGAAGTCCTATGTACTCAGTAACAGATTGTGTATTCAATCTCAGGCTCTGCCTAAAGCAAAAAAGATGATATTCCTTTGTCACGTATAGTAGCTCTGCTTAAGCCTCTCTTAGAAAAAGGCATGCTCCTGTCTCATGGGATCAAGTGGATAGTCCAAGAAACCCTTTCAGGTATTGTGGATGGAGTGATACCTCTTCAGGTAAGCAGCATTCCAAAGCAATGTGCATTTTGAGCAAACTGTCATTTTTAATGGGCAAATGATAGTTTCCGGCTGGTTACGTGGAGACTTGAAAAGAGGTCTAGTGTCAAAGGGTTCAGATACTCCTCGAGTGGTATTCAGATGCCTAGAGATATAGGGATGGGCACTGCCTTGGCAAGATTTTAAAAGCAAGATAAGGAGAAAGGCATAATTAGGCATCTGACTCGAGCTGAAAATTCACATCTCTCAGGATTGGTGAACTGCGTTGGCTAAAACAAGATGCAATTTGAATCTTTGCCAATTGCTGTATTAAACTGAAGCTTTTTTTTTTTTTTTTTTTTTTAAGATCAGAGATTGCTTTGTTCAATGTTGGAGCACGTCAGAAATTCTTCTGTGATGCTTGGAAGTGTAAGTGTGGGGAGTAGAGAAGAAGAAGTTGCCATATTGCTGTACTTGGCACCAGGCAGAATTAAATGAATGCTGCCTCCAGCTCTAGGTCTGTGATTCAGCATGGATTTTTGATAAATTAAAGGGCCTGCAAGTATGTAAGTACAACATAGGCACCCGCTTATGACTGTTTTGGGACATTTGACCTGAATAAGTGAAAACCCTGAAGACAGGGCCCCTCTGCTTACCCCAGGGCTGGGTGCTCCTGGAGAACTTTGCCCTTGGGACTGCAAGACCTTTCATAGAGACCAGCTTTCTTTCTTAGGCACTTGCTGGCTTTAAATACTTGCTCCCTTCGCAGATGGGTCCAATAACGCAGCAGAGCCGGCTGGCCCCAGGCCCTCGGGATTTAAAAGGGCAGGTCACACAATTACAGCATAGAGGAGAACCAGGAGAAAGACTTCCTTTAACTTTAGCAGAGAACTTACTTGGGCAGTAAACTGAATGCAGCAAGTATATGCTATACCAGACAAATTTAAAATGAAAATAGAGGCAGTTTTAGCATTCCTTTACTTTACAATGCCTGATTGAAGAATTTGGTCACATGGCAAGGAAGAAGGTCATTTAAGAGAGCTGTTTCAACAGAAGCTCATTCGTTTTTTAAACTGGTCACATGCCTTTTCATTTGTGTCGCTTTGACGTGAATCTCTTCCTCCTTCATCTTTATTTACATTGATCTATTTCCATATTTTGCTTTGAATTGTAACTGGATTTTTATCTAACAGCCAATTTGAAAGGGTGGCTGGGGCATCCCCATTCAACTACTGTTTGCACTGTCTACAAGAGGAATCATTTTTCCTAATGAGAGAGCATTATAGCAATTGCATTGACACAGTGCATTTTATGCTGACTGGTCAAGATCAATTTTACAAACAAACTGTAGCATGCAAGTGTTTCTACATATTCGTTTGTCTTTGCAGTCAGGCACACATTAAATACATCCCATGTCATGTTTCAGACCAGAACAAAGGGTTATATCTAAAACAGCAGGACTCATTGGATAACATTAGCAGAAGTACTGCATAGTGATGCAACTGTACGGAAATACACATTTCAGTCAGATGCTGAGAAACATATATCATGCTCATAAAAATAGCAGTGTTTGTAAAAACACGCAGTATATAACAAGGAAAATTTCATCATGTACAGCTGGCTCCTTCAAAGAAATAGATTTAATTCATACCTGGGAATAATTTGATCTTCAGTTTTCTTCCACACTACTTACTATGTCCATACAGCATATATGAGCTATTGGTAGGCAGAAATTGCCAGGGAGTTATGGCTTTTTAAGATCTGACTTTCTCAGCAGTTGCAAATACAAGACCAGAATGCTGATTAGCTCTAAGATGACATGTGAATGAAAAAAAGGACCCCAAGAATATACTAATTCAGGGCTACTTAAAATAAAACATGTTTTCTGTAAACATTAGACAAACAGCGATTTGGGGAATCTGAATCGCAAGCAGAAAACCAGGCTGAATACTATGCCGTTACTATCTCCAGTAGGGTAAGATTACAATGAGCATTTTTGACTATTGCTAACTCTCAACAGAAATTTGAGCTGTGTGGGTCAACATGGTGACTCAGCAACCAAAGTTACTTAGTCTTCCTGCAGGCAGAAGACTGCAGCTCGCTTTCCAGCACCGTGTTTGTGATTTCCAGGGGGAGCAGGAGATGAGTCAGGGAATCGGAACAACCTTGCGTTGCGGAACCAGTGCTTGTGGCTTGATCGATGGCACTGGGAGGGTTCTGCCGTAGGGAGCCCCTGCGTTGCAGTGTGCCCAGGGATACAGCTCGCCGGGGAGGCTGCCGACGCTGTGGAACGGGTTAGGGGGGAAAAGGAGGAGGGAGGGAGAAGAAATAAAATGTGGGAGAGAATGAGAATTCACTGTAGCATCACATGGCAGATAATATTTATGCTATTGTGCCTGAACCAATGCATACTCTATGCCAGCTGAGATGCAGGTAGACACAAAGCTTGATATCTGATAGCTCAGAAATACTGTTATTTTCAAGGTGCAGCCAGTCAGTGGCAAACTGGAGTGCCCACGAAAAGCACTACGTTCCTAGGGCAGGAGTGTGTCCTCGCCAGTCAGCTGCAGCAGCAGGCAGGTAATTAATGAGCGCCTGGATAACATGAGCAAGGTCTTGTTTATCAATCAACATAGTATTAATTATCTCATGTGTCAATTTTAATTGAAGAGATTTGTATTAATAAGGGCAGTTTGGGCAAGTTGTATGGCATACCTGCAGGGATATGGGTTTGCTCTTATGCATAGCTTTTGGCAAATACACTAAGCTAGGAAACAGCTTCACAATTTCAAAGTATAATTTTTTTTAGAGATAGCTATGTAATTGGTGGCTATTTATTAACAGAACCTATACTTGGAAACCCCCCACCTGACAACACCTAAGTCTGAAATAAAAAAGAATAACATTGTTATGTAAGAAGCTGTCTAGCTGAAGACATATCATAAAAAAGCTCCAATAGCACATATAAAGGGGGTAGCACCATTTGAAAATTACAATAATAGCTTTCCACATGTGTTCTCATAAAGAGGGAAAGCTGTGTGGCTGATGGCATTTTATTCCAGATTTGAATCCATCCATATTGCATTACATTTTTAAAAAAATCTATAGCTCTTTTTATTTGACTTTTTCCTACTTATTAGAGGAACTGCTGCAGTTCAGGTTAGTCTGTGGCTGTCCTACTCCTAGCATCACGATGAGCCTGCTCTGGGACTGAATTGTCTCAGGTGTTCTTTCAATCTAAAAGTGACTCTATGAGGACAAACATTAGTGTAATCACAGCTGTTTCTGTGCTACTGAACATTTTTATTATTTTAGCATTTATAGTGCTGCCAGAGCTCTCTTGTGCAAGGTGGAGTTCAGGCACCTCACAGGAGATGATGTGTGCCCCAAAGATCCTATAATCTAGAAGCACAGGACAGAGAAAGGACCAGGGGAAGGGCATTAATCAATTACTGACTTTCCCTGTATTTAATACAGGGGTGTCTGAGATACGGAAATTAAATGACTTGGCTCCGTTATGCAGAGGGTCTATAAAAGAACTGGGAATTGAAAGCCGCCGTCTTCCATCTGAATTCAGACATACTGAGTCATCAGTCAATAGCAAGACTGATTTCCATGGCAGAGGTGATTGGAAGCTTTAATCAGGTTTTGTGTCCGATTATGTTGGGTACTGTATAAACACAGAATAACAGATGCTCTCTACAGGCATGTCCTTAAACAGATCTCCACTGATTTCAGTGGACCTCTATACATTCAGAAGAGTACCTGGCGTAGGTCTGATTTTATTAAGAGGGACAGGATGCAGAAGGTGGTGCAGGATTTATAGGGAATAGATTAGAGGTAATAGAATCTCAGGAATGCCTGAATAAGGTACAAAGCCTGGAGACTTTGTTGATTACTTTTTTATTTTATTTTGAAAGAGGATAAATGAACAAGGGAAAATCATAAACTTTTTCAGTGGGAGTCTGATACCTATATTCTTTGAAGTAGCTGGGTCCTAATGTTCTACAGAATTGGACTGTTCTCCTGCTCAGGAATAACTCAAAAATGTTTAAAACAACTGCAACAAAGCTCCTATTTTTTCCTATAAACAGTCTTTACCAAAGAGTAGCCTCTTTGCTAACTTAAAAGCTGGAAGGCTGAAAGGTAAAGGGAAAACAAAGATGCTATGAGAAGAACCATGAGCACAATCAGAGGACATCTGCTGAGATGTTATGGGTGGTGAAGAAGCAAAGAAGCCCTGCCCAGCTGGTGACATAATTTTCTGCAACTTCCAGCTTGCCCTGGCAGGCTCAGGGGCTGCAGCAGGAACGCTGCACAAAAGCCAGGCTGGATGCAGCAGGAAAATACAGGAGGCCTAATTGCCCACAGCCTGGCAATGAGTGTTGGCTGAAGAACTTCAGTGCAGTACTCCATCCAAATGCAGATGACAAGCCCGAGGGCAGGAAATACGGCAAGGCAGGTCAAGGATTGCTTTTCGCAAGTGCCTTTGTTGTTTTAATATTCAGCATGCATGTCACAAGAGCGCTCCAAAGCTCCTTCCAAGCCTATGCTAGGCACCGTACCTAGACGTGTAGAGGCAGTCCCTGTCCTACACAGTCCTCTGTTGCACAGGCTCTTGGTGCACACAGTTTTACTGTGTGAGCTGCTCCATTCAAAGGCTGAATAGGGAATTAAGTAGACAGGGAATATTTGCAGACTGAGGGTCCAAGAGAACTGATATTATGCACTGATTATGGTGGGGGCGAGGAAACATCTGAATAGATATTTTCTATACAAGCACACGTGCAGGTTTTTTTAAGTCTGAATTCTGCTGTTTGTGCATGTGCCTATTTCTCACTCCTAAATTTTTTTTTAAAGTTCTAGACACTTTCAGTTCATTTGGCAGTAGGGTTTTCAGTGACTGTGCCTACATAGCATTTTAGGCTGTATCAGGAATATGTTTTTGAAGCTAACCTCCTGATCCTGGCAATTCTCTACGCTTTGGTTCATATCATGGACCAATCTTGAAGTCCATGAACTGGATTCCTTTCCAGTGAATCTAAATCAGAAGATGCCCTCCAGAATGGTCCATGTGGACTCCAGCCAATGCTGGGCGTTCAGCCCATGGGACACAATTACAGCTCATCTGAAGCTCCCCCACTTCACTGGAAAAACACAGAGTCCTCAGCATCATCTGAATTGCTCAAGAAATCCGCTCCTCTTGGGCAACCACTTGCCAGTGCAGACAGAGCACATCTCGGTTGGCTTGTTGCCCACAGGAAAATTCAGGTGAGAAGAGAGGAAGAGGGCTTGCACGTGGAGCGGAGCCCTGCCCTTAAAAGCACTATGGACTTAAATGGCTCTGGCAAAGGGCAGAATGGCCACAAACCCACATGTAGTCACAGCTAACAGAAACAGCATAGATGCAACAAAAGACTAGTAAAAGCACTCAAAAAGGTTTTGTGACAACAGGAAATCAGGCTGAAGAGGAGACATCGATGATTCCACTGAAGACCAGGGTTCTTACATAGGACAACTTGTATTATAAATAAAGCAGAAACTACTCTGCCGTTGCTCCGCAAGTCATTTTTTGTCAGGTTTCTGACAGGCATGACTGCAGAATTCAGGCTGCAACAGGATGCTGAAGTAAAGAGAACATCAGAGACGTGATTTCTTTTTTCCTCTCCCTTCCTCTTTGTCTACTTTTATTTGGTTCATGGTAGCATCATCTCTTTTACCTATGAGGTGTGAATACAGATGATGACATGACTAAATGAAATTTTATGGTTGTAGTATCCAGGGGTTCAGACTAGAATGATATTGGAATGGTCACTTCTGGCTTTAAAAGTTTCCAAACTATAAAATTTTGATGAGGTGATTCAAATGCTAGCATATTTTTGTGTGCATGCAGACACCATTAAAAATGCACTGAAGAAATTAAAAGCAATCCCTTCTCTTCTAGCATTTGTGTACAAATAATAAAATAATCTGTCAGTGCAGTGGTTAAATGTCATGTGTAAATACATTTTAAAGGATTTAGGAAGCCTCTATCACCATAATGCCAAAAACTGTAACAGCTAGTTTAAAGCTCTTAATCTCAAGGAAATTGTAAAGATCATGAGAAAAACTGAGTTTTTCTTTGTTGGCTTCCTCTTGGAGCCCAGTATGTCTGGATTGCAGTGCTCCAGCAGATCTACTGTTGTGCCCATGCCTGGCAGCAGGGCTGCTGCGCCTTCCACATTTCCATGGGGATATTTGCAAGGGCAGTCGCTAGTACATCACTCAAGTTCATTTGTCTACATTGTGCTTAACTGTATAATTTTAGATCAACAGCATAATTAGCATTGGGTGTGTGAGCTGAGAATGCAACAGGGACCTGAATTTTTCTTTTTTTTTAAAATGTGTATATAATATGTGTATACAACTATTTTAGTGTCAGATGATTTGCATTTTTGAATATAGTTAAGAGTGTGATTTTTTTTTTTTTTTTTGAACAGGTTATTAGAGTTTCAGCATTCTCAGGCATCTTCCCAGACCTAAGAACTCCTGAAATGTTGTTTTACAAAGAAAGAGGGGAAAAATCAGTAATTTGGAGTAGCCTTTCCTTCCTCAAGATCAAAGACTCTCTTTTCTGATATGTTTGTGCCATGCCTAACATTTCCTGGTCCAAACTGGAACTTGTGGTTACTACTGTAACAACAAAAACTACTGTGGTTGGTGTATGGGACAGAACTGATATATTTGCTATTTTTGTACATTCTATATCTAACTAGCACATTTTCTATGCACACCGAATCAGTTCCTGATTATTTACAGAATTCCCCCTAGCGTGTTTGCTGCCCTGTGGCACAGCAATCACTATCCCAGAGGAAGAGGACTGCAAGGTTCTCGTTTTGGAGTTTGTCAGCACCATTCATTACTCAGCCAGAAAAGCTCTTGGAAGGACTGTGAAGTATGCCTTCTTCCTCCCTTTACAGCTGGAGAAGGCATACTGCCACCCCAGCGCTGCCCTGCCTGAGCGTGCTGGCGGCTGGGAAACAGAAGCTCGAAACCAAACATAGGTCTCCTGTCTGACCTCTCGGGGAGTTTTTAATAAACCCACAGGAAGAGCTCCCAAAAAGTGTTTTAGCAAACAGGGATAACTCAGATCTCTGGTATTCCAGTCGTCAGTTTAGCTAACACTTAGTCTTTCATTGAAATCGCCACAAAAGCACAATCTAAATCATACATGTATTTATTCACAGTATGAATTTCTAAAAAGCAAAATTACAATGTTTCAGGATGATTACATTTGTTCTTTTTTTCCAGATAGCCTACTAGTGTTTTGCTCTTGAGAAATATCTTCAAACATTAGATTTTTTTCAGTTTCAGAAGCACAGCTATGTTTATTATATTTGGCAGCATGAAATGCACTTTTAATTTGTATTTTTACTAAACTAGACTTTCATCTTATACAAAACATGAGCGGTTTCTTTAAAAGTTACAAATGCCTAGACTGAGATACTAGTGCCATAATTCTAATAGGATTTCACATAGACTTTTCTCTTTGAGCCTTGTTTGAGCAGAGCCCACCTTTCAAAAAGGAGGAATAAATTCACAGTTAGCACATGAAAGCAGTGTCAGTCCTTACAGTCATGGAACAGAACTTGCTCTAATAGGGTTAACTCAATGATTACACATCTTACTGTACTAGCCTTTCTTTTTATGCCTGATTGGATAAAAAAAAATACCCAAAGCTGCATAATTTCAGTGTTTTACAGTAATTTTTAAAAGTTAGATCAAATTATGTGTTACTTATTTGTTAAAAATGGGTGAGAACATGAGCATCTGTTCCTCTGGCAGGGTACTGATGGCAATCTACTATTTTTTGCCACTAACCCCTATGCTCAGTATTTTATGGTAATATAATGCCAAAGAACAGTTGATGCACCTTATCCTGTACCAATTACTAAATTAGAGTAAACAGATGTGAAATTTGAGGAAGTGCTTAGGGAAATCTAGGGACTTCCCTGAAAATTAGAGTTTATAGACTATAATCCCATTGATGATAACTGAATGATAAAACCCACATTGTTTGCATTTATAACAATTCTTGAGCGATTTCATTGTTCTCAGAGAAAAAAAAAAAGCCTTCTTTCATTCATTGTTGTTACAAAGTCACCCTTGTTGTTGCAAACCAGGCACTTCCTACTTTACCTGGGTATTTTTATCCACACTACTCTTCTGTGTTTCAGAGATAAGCCTTACACCGAACCGCAAATCTAAGCATGCCCCCTCGACCCATTTTGGGGAATGTCAGATCCAGATATGCATCCAAACTGTCTCGTTTGGGCCTGTTGTTCATCACTGTAAATCAACAGTTCACAATCTAAACAATCTGCTCCTGTTGTTTTCTTTTCTTTTCTTTTTTTTTAATTGTACTTCCTTTTTAGCAAACAACAGAGGCTTATTTTCTTCTCTTTGGGATTGAAAACTATGCTTGCTGTATGACCTTATTTTTTACACTGCTGCTTCGTTTGCAGGGAAAGTCCTAATGACCTTGCTCACGACGACAGTCCGGGAGCTTATCAATCAGAACAAGGTTTGGCAGAGAAGCAAGAAAGCTCTCCTGCAATCAGATCTATTATCAGAGGTCCCTCTTCCTAAAAAGAAGTTTCCTACAGCCAGTGAAGTCCCCTGTTTACATGCACCCTTTATTGCTACATGTGATCGCAGGCTCAAGACTCAAAATTAATTCATAAATGAATTTTCTTATTTTTTGTTAGTTTCTATACATGTCCCCTTAATATGCTGCAAGCCTCTCACACTGATGACTAATTTCCTCTGAAAGATATCTTTCATACCTAAATACATTTTAATCTACACTAACTATTCTGAACTTAAAGAATGGTATGTACAAATGTGGTCACAATCCCAGAGAGTTTGTTGCAGATTTTTCTTTTCCAGTGCCTTTGCGCATTAGCGTGGGAACAGTTCCCACGGCCATTTCGCTCTCCCCTGATATCAACAGAAATTTTCCCATTCTTTCAGTAGATGAGGATCTGACCTTAAACTCAGCACCCCTGTAACACAGGGTACGCTTCTTCTCCTCACTTGGCTGAGCAGTACATTTTTAAACCCATTTAAAGGCCCCAGTACACACAAGGGAGAGCCACACAAATGTAACTCTGGCTTAGCAGTTCCGCGGGGAGGAACTGGCCTGTCCTTTGATGGAAAAGGAGGCCTCGTTCTCCCTCCCTCCATCCTGAGCGAGCGCAAACCCTTTCCTCCTCTTCCGCGTAACTGGCTCCTCCAGAGCACGGACGTACACAAAATCCAATGAGCCGTTTGACGTTTGGACGCTTGTGAGATGGACAGAATTATTTAGACAGAGCTCCATGCTCAAAACAGAAGAAAACATATAAGCTGTGAATTTCAGTAAACATGTAAAACCATCCAAACGACACAGGACAAATGCTTCTTATTACACCAGATAGCTTTGGTACCAATATGAATGCAAGGTCGTATTCCCCAGCTTTGCTGCTGCAACCACGTTTTAGGCACCTTTATTCTGTTAACGCTGCAAAGTTGTGGGAAGATGAACCATTTTCCAACTTCTAACCAGCTTCCAATTACCGAAACGTGATCATCAGCAGCTGAAGGCTCCTGAACAAATCAAATCAATCCTTACAGCCCAGTCAGAGTTTATGGCACCGTCAACCAGAAAACAAACAAAATTCTTTAATTAGCAAACTTGATATCAGAGAACATAACAAATCTGCGGAAGGCATTTCTGCAGCATCGTTTCCCTGAGTGCAGGGGAGCCGAGGTGGGTTCTCTTCCTGGCGTGGGCAGGTCTGGGGCTCTGTCAGGGTGTTTTTAGGAGCGTCAAGGAGTTGCTCGTTCCCGCTGAAGAGTTTTAGGGGAGCTGAGTTGTTTCCCCAGGTGCTTCCCAGAGGGGAAAACACGATGAGGTGGTGGCGGCCTGGGGATGGGAGGGGGTTTGAGGGGGGTGAATCCGTTCTGGGGAGCAAAGGCCGGTGTCCGCCCCGCCGCGGCCTCCCCGAGCGGAGCCGCGACGGCGCCGGGGGAGCCAACGGCCGCCAACGGCCGC
>NW_028186436.1:163250-182594 GCF_003343005.1 Rhea americana
GGGGTGCCCCGCCGCTGCCCCCTCCTCCCCGGCGCGGCCGGGCTGCGGGGAGGAGGAGGAGGAGGGGAGGCGGCGGGCCGCGGCCGGCCCCCGGCGGCCGTCCTGCCGGCGGAGCCGGGCTGGGGGCGAACAGGAAGCTGTTGGCTTCCCCGGGATGCGGTAAATGAAAGTGCAGCGGGGCGCGGGTGGCCGTCCGTCCGTCTGTCCATCCATCCCCTTCCTCTCCCGGGCCGGGCCCCCGCGCAGCCCGGCCTCCCCCGGCGGGCGCGGGCTGGTGGCAAAGCTGCGGCAAGCGAAGGAGCCGAGGCAGCTTCTCCCCCCCCCCCCCCCGTGGAGCCCTCTCGGGCTTGCGGACCACCGGGAGCGGGGCGGGGGGGGGGGTGCTGATGGCGGCGGGCTTCCCTCCGGCCGCGTTTGCCGTGGGGAGGCTGTTGTGCAGCACTGGTGCGCTCGGGGGTTGCAGTCGTGTTTCGCTAGACCTCTGGGTTGGTTGTCCACAGATGCCCCCTTCTTCCCCTCCCTCCTCCCCCCACCCCGGGTGAAATTCAGCAATTACTGAAATGTTCTTGGAGACTTTGTGCACTTTTTCTTCCGTTTCTTTGTAAAAACGTCTAAGTCCTACTATGTTCACATACTGGGACTATTTTTAATATATATTTTTGCTGGCAATATAGTGTTGATGCCAGTGTGTTTGTGCCTTATCAATATCTTTCCCCCCTTCGGGAAAGTGATTAACTGTTTCTCTTTTTGCTTTGTTTTTCTACCATCCCTAATATAGAATGAGAAGCAAATCCCTGATTTGCTCTTGTTTGTTTTATTTATACCACAGGAGGGATGTACATTTCAAAATACAATTATAAAAGGGAGTTACTAACACTTAATTCAGAAGAATATTTGTTTACAGGTAAATAAATTTGACATATTGCATGACTAGTAATTACTTTTATATAGTAGTTAATTTCCTGATGACAGCTACAACATTTGTCTGAGTTAATAGATTTAAAGACGCTGTGGAGCTAGATTATTATTATTTTTATATTTTATTTAAGAGGGTTTTCACTGTGTACAGTGTTTATAGAACTGCTTTTTGGTGTGAAGAAATGGTAAATCAAATTGAAAAATTGAGGCAGTATGAGCATGTAACTTATAAGCCAGAAAGTGAATGCTGGAGCTACAAAATGTCCTTATTAGAGTAAATTAAATTCTTCTTTTAAGAGAAATAAAATAGAGGATTGTGACTGACTTCATTTGTTTGGGGGGGGACAGAGCAAAACTTTTGTTATGAGTACTTTAAAATGGAGTTTGATTAAATGCAGCTTAAATTAGTACAAAAATTCTGTGCAGCACAGTTCTTATATGAGCATAAACTGTAAAAGGACTTGTTCTTGTTTGGGAACATAAAGAGGATTTTGTCTAGCCTGGGTCTTTGACAGAGTATGAAGAAGTTGTCTCTTTTCTGCCATCACTCAGTTTTGAAATAGGCAGCTTAGTCTGTCCTATCAAACTCTAGCTGTGATTGCAGCTTGGACAGCTGAATGTCGTAATCCTGGCCCCTCACCTGAACAAAATTAACCTCCTGTCTATTGATTAGGAAAGACATGAGAGCATAAGGCATTTCAAACTGCTGTTTTATTAACCTAGATTGTGCCCAAAGATTAAAAGAAGGTGGACGTGGTTTTAGAGATTTTTTTTCTGTTGCTTTCTGTTTACAATTTTTCTGACAGCTCTCAAGAGCAGCTTTTCCAAACCTTGTGATAAGCCATATGTGCTGTCATGAAATACCTGTTTAGACATGGTGTTATTCTTAATGGAACATCACATGGGCTAATAGCAAATATTAGTGACCACGCCTAACTCAAGGCCCTCAATGCGTTTTTGTAAAGTTAGCTAAGATGCTGGAACAAACTGGTCCTCGTATGCTTTTGTGAAAGTTCTCTGTCTGCATTTGGCAAGTGGGTCACGGAGCAAGGCTACCAGGGGTTTAGAGGGCCTTGAAAGCATTGGAACCACTGCTACTCCTGTGAAACGCTGAAGGTAGGATTTGCATATTGCAGGAGATGTGCTTCACTGGTCAAAGTGTGGTGGGGACACCCATCTATACACTCTACTTAAAATACTGGCTAGAGCCCAACTTGGTTGTGTCCATGCTGTTTATGTGTAATTGACAGTGAGCTTAAAATGAAGTCTGGGATGTGTTGCGGAAGAGAGCTTAGGTTGTTCGTGGTATCCCTTGTCATGGGCCCAAGCACACTTCTACTCCCCTGCAGCTGGCTGTTTGCTCTTCTGACAATGTCACGTGGCCAAGGTAGGCAGACAAGAGCTGCTAGATCCTTTTTGGAGTGGTCCTGGTTTTGTGTGTTATAAGAACGTGTGGGCTGTTAAGGCACAGAGTGCCCTGGGAACATGGTAACCGTGCCACACCAGAGCAGCGGGTGTCCAATGATAGGCACAGTGATGGGGCAAAGTGTTAATCTGGGAACATCCTTTGCATTAACCTGCTTTCTGATTCGTGCTAACTGGTACAGTCTAGACAGAGCATAACGTGCCAAGTGTGGCAAGGACAGGGCTGAGGTTAGGAGATCTGTTCCTCTTTAAATCTCTTGCTTACTTTCCCTCACGAAGGTGAAGTGATAATCATAGATGCTTCTACATCCTGTAAGCTAAAGTTTCAGCTTCAGTGTTCTGGAAGAATTCATTTTCTTCCTGGTCTGCTTTAGAGTGTGCGTAGAAATGAATATAAAATTTCCTCTTGAAAAGGGCAAGGAGGGCAGATTTCTCTCTCGATTTTTGTTTGGGTTTGGAGACAAAAGAAGGCCAACATAATAGGAAGAAGAGAGTAAGATAAGGTACTCTAATGCGGCTATCCCAAATATGGAAAAGACAGTTCTGCTCCACCTTTTGTTGGAAGGTTGGTTTGACCAAGTCTTTAAAATGGGTTTCACTGTTGCAGTGCATAGGGAAGTGAGTAATCTCATTCATATATTAATTCCTTAAAGGTTATTAAAGTCTTCATAAATAATTATTTACTGCACCTCAACCTTATAAGGAATGTTTTGTTATTGGAAAAGGTGTTACAGAAATGTATTTTGAAAAATGAATGAGCAAATGGGTTTGAATGCTAAGAGAAAGACAGAGTTGTTTAGCTTTTGACAGTGTTCAGTCATGTGCAGACACAGACTGGAGCAGTCAGGTCATACTTACCTCAAATGCCCTCTGTTCACTGGGAACCATTCCTAGATGGCAGTAAATGAGGACTGTAATCATTCATTTTTTTCCCCTTCCCCCCTCCCCCCCCTTCAGGATTTTATGCAAAAGAAACTTTCTCTGGTTTACCCATCTTCCATAATGCATTGACCTGTAGTTACTTCTCTATTACAGGAAATTACTATTACTTGCTACCACTGTTTTCAATACTGTCCTTTATTAAAATATATTAGGCACAGTTTGAATATGTATTTTAAAATGTATCAGATAGAGTGGGTTTGCTGCTGCTGTATGAATTGATATCTTATTGCATGGTGAGAAGAGGTAGCTTAAGAAATAGCTTAAGAAAAGTCCCCTCTCATGAAATTACACTTCCCCATAGCTAACTGAAGAACCAAGCAGGACCCCATGTTGCAGGTTGGCACTAGGGTGTGTTTAGTGCCCCACTTGACTGCACCATGCAAACCTATCTGCTATGCATGGGTGCTTCGCATCCCCTCCACCTTCTCCTTCCCTGTGAAGGAGGTGGGCAGGTAAAGATGCATCCCTGATAGCAGAGTAACAGTAGTAAATTGGGGAAAAAAATATATGTATTTACTTAGAAATTACATAGAGAAGTCAGGCCAAACTTACTGGGATGCCATAGAGGCTAGAAAAAATTGCTCCTCTGAACTTTGATTTTCTTTGCTGATTTGTTTTCTGGACTATATTGTTATTCTAATTCAGATTGAGTTGAAAATTTAGCCTATGAAAAGTAGGAGGTTGCTAAGTGAAAGTCTGGGCAAGTGTTACCCCAGAAAGAGATGAAGAAATTTAGCTTGTGGTTTTAGAATTTTGTACTCCCTCTCCTTTTTCTGTTTTTAATGAGATTGTCCTTTCTACAAAGCAGCTTTACTCATAGCTTTCTTTTTTTACATATTGTGTACCTTGACTTCAGCAAGGCTTCTGACACTGTCTCCCAGAACATCCTCCTAGCTAAGCTCAGGAAGTGTGGGTTAGACGAGCGGACAGTGAGGTGGATCGAGAACTGGCTGAAAGGCAGAGCTCAGAGGGTCATCATCGGTGGCGTGGAGTCTAGTTGGAGGCCTGTGGCTAGTGGTGCCCCCCAGGGCTCAGTACTGGGTCCCCTCCTGTTCAACTTTGTCATCAATGACCTGGATGAGGGGACAGAGTGCCTCCTCACCACGTTTGCTGATGATAACAAGCTGGGAGGAGTGGCTGACACAGCTGAGGGCTGTGCTGCCATTCAGAGAGACCTGGACAGGCTGGAGAGCTGGGCAGAGAGGAACCTCATGAGGTTCAACAAGGGCAAGTGCAGAGTGCTGCACCTAGGAATAACCCTAGGCACCAGTACAAGGTGGGGGCTGACCTTCTGGAGAGCAGCTCTGCAGAGAAGGACCTGGGAGTGCTGGTGGATGACAGGCTGACCATAAGCCAGCAATGTGCCCTTGTGGCCAAGAAGGCCAATGGTCTCCTGGGGTGCATTAGGAAGACTGTTGCCTGCAGATCGAAGGAGGTGATCCTGCCCCTCTACTCGGCCCTGAGGAGGCCTCATCTTGAGTACTGTGTCCAGTTCTGGGCTCCCCAGGACAAGAGAGACATGGAGCTACTGGAGAGAGTCCAGCGTAGGGCTACAAGGATGATCAGAGGGCTGGAGCACCTGCCCTCTGAGGAACGGCTGCGAGAGCTGGGCCTCTTCAGCCTGGGGAAGAGAAGGCTGAGGGGGGATCTCATCAATGTGTATAAGTACCTGAAGGGAGGGTGTCAAGGGGACAAGGACAAACTCTTTTCAGTTGTCCCATGTGACAGGACAAGAGGCAGTGGGCAGAAATGGAACCATAGGAAGTTCTACCTGAAAGTGAGGGGGGGGGGGACTTCTTCCCTGTGAGAGCGACGGAGCACTGGAAGAGGTTGCCCAGAGAGGTTGTGGAGTCTCCTTCTCTGGAGATCTTCAAGGCCCACCTGGATGCAACCCTGTCTACCATGCTGTAGGTGACCCTGCTGAGCAGGGAGATTGTACTAGATGATCTCCAGAGGTCCCTTCCAACATTACTGATTCTATGATATGATTATTGAAAAAGATGTTGATAGTTTAATGCATTTAGGCTGTTGAATTCAAAACACAGAGGTAGGTTACACAGTCCCTATCTTCTGTTCTGGCACAATGTTATAAGCGTTAATTTTCACATCTTGGTGTTGCATTTTCAGACTTAAATGTAATAATCATAGGGATTTTGTTCAACACCTTACAGATTGCTTGATGCTTAAAAGAAGCCTTTAACTGAGGCCTAGTCTGCTGTTGATGTCAAAAGTAAGCCTGGGTAGTGTGAGCATTGTACGTGCATTTTTGAAAGGAGAATGAAAGCCTGCCGTATTAGTCAAGTTGTATTTTAATTGCTCCTCTAAAGGAGTTTGTTCTAAGACAGCTCTGGTAGCTGTGCATTACTAGTCTCCATTCTGCAACATATAGTTTTCTTATGTTTATTTGTGAAATTAATTATTTTGTGGCTGTCCCAAAGTCATTTTTGTGTGCATTTTCCCTCCCTCAGGCAAACCTCTTATCTATTTCTTGGAGCTGATGATAATTATAAGCAGTAAGATGTGGCAGATTCGTAACTTGGAAAAAACAGCATATTTCTGGGGGGGGAGGGGGAAAGAAAAAAAACATTATTGGTAATGATGGGAGGTAGCGATAAACAGTGGGAGTTCATAGGCAAGAGTATCAAGGGACTGACCGCCTTTCTCTCCCAAATTCTCCCGGTCAATTTGTTTCCAGTGCCTGAGATTGCCAGTGCTCTGAAAGAGATAGTCTTCCAAGCAAGGAAGATAAATGTGAACAATGAAATGTGCAGCCTCTTCTTTCTCTGCTGGATTCATTTTGGCACATGTTGCTTCTATCCAAGGTTGTCTGAGGGAGTTATATGGGATTAGGTGCTTGTAAACCTTGTTTCTAGTGAATGGATATCACCTGTGTACTTGCAGATAATTGATGCTCATGTGCCAAATCCATACAGAGATGGCATATATTTGTTAGGAGAGAATATAATCTCTCTGTGTTTGGAGAGAGCCTCCAATAAAAACTAGGTCTTTGGCTGAAGGAGGGAAGTGTGCTATGAATGCTGCTAGATTCGTTTATATTAAACTTCTTAATTATTGCTAGCAACTTGGCACCAATTACATTTTTGATCACTCAAGTAATATCAAATGGAAGGGAAGTGTGGACACTTCTGAGTGCACAGAAGTCATTAAAAAAAAAAAAGCAAAAACCAAACAAATTTTACACCACAGGCAGAAAAATAATCAGATTCAATATACAAAAATAATAAAAGCTAATGCATCTGGGAAGAAATTACTTTCAATGAGAGAAGAAAAACATGAACATTTCTGTGGTAGGCAGACACAAACTAAATATTTTCAGTAAGATACAACAATTTTGAGTGATTTTTAAAAAGGGAAATCATCTCATAAAGCAGAGTAGTAAAAATCTTAACTTGCATTTAGGTGCATGTATTTCATTGCTAGGAAGACAGCATCAAGCTATGATGTGTTCAGAGAAGAGCAATCAAAATTGATGTAGGTGCTGATTTTTTTTGACAAGGTTACATGAGCTTATCTGAGATTCTTTGTGTATGTTTAGGACAGGTAGAAGTTATAATATCAAAGATAGAAAAGACAATTTTTACGGCAAGCCCGGGAGATTTGAGTGGGATTAACAGGATCAGATTGAAGCTAGGAAAATTTGAAGCAGAGTGTTGGGAATTCTTCCTGTCAAAAGTGTATCTCTAAGGTGCGCTGTGTTTTAGTTGATGGCCTGAGATGCACTGGGCTGTAAGAAGACCTTCCAAAAGAAATTCTGGAAGTCTCAGTATCAGGAAATATTTAAAACTAGACTTTGTTAAGTCTCTGAAGTTTTTCTTGCTGTTGGAAAGAGCTTGATGTTGCTGGAGGGATGGAAGAAATCTACTAGGCAAAGTCTTGCATCCTCCTCTGATCTAGTGTGAGTGATACTGTGAGTGTGCCCACGGTCAACCTGTTTAGTGAAGAAGCAAGACTTCAGCTGGCGTTTATTTCAGTACCTCCACCCTCAGAGTTATAAAAATCCATGTGAAGGAGAAAGCCCTCACTTAGTATTTATAATAATAGAGAAAAGAAAGCCTCTCCCTGTTGTATCCATTACTTTTTGTGTGTGACAAACCTTAAAATGATGGTGTGCTCTTTTTTTCATCTTTTTAGAAATAGCTGAGAAGCAGAGAAAGAAAAAAAACAAACCCTTTTTGTGGACCCTACTGCTGGAGTTCAGAAATTTCAACAGAGTGCTTTTTTGACGTAAACTGATATTTCAAGAGACATTCCTGCCATTATGAATGAAGTAGCAATAGTGAAGGAAGGGTGGCTTCACAAACGAGGTAAGTGTTTTCCTTGTGGGAATACTGGATGTTTGGTCATTCAGTAAATTGACTTTCTCAGGGTGATCTCTCACTTAATGATGTATCTTAAGTAGTGCGTTCTTATTGTCCTGTTTACCATAATTGGAAGCTGTATATAAGGAATGTGCATGACTTTCTCTCATGTTTGAGAAAGCACAGGTATAAGGGTGTTTTTCTGGGTGTGTGCGCATGCACAGAAAAATGTGCCAACTGCTTAGTTTGAAATGATTTTAAAGATAGCAGCTGAAAGAGGTGCTGCTTGGAGAGTTAAAATGTACCAAATTTTTATTTTAAATGGAGGTTTGTAACTTTTCCATTTGTGTGCATACACTGCTGGAAGGGAGAATTGAGGTAAATCTTCATTTGAACAGTCGAAAGTATGCTTGTGTTTTGTGAGCAATGCTGTGCTCTTGCAGAGACTTGCTAGAGAAAGCGTTGTTTTGTTTGTGACTGAGCCACTCTTGGTACCAGTGTCTCAGACATGAAGAATAGCCTTGAGTTTTGTGCACTCTGTGCATTTCTGTTTACTGCTAATGAAATCTGACTTTTATAAAAAGTCTTTATTCTTGGCTGGGTGGGGAAATTGAAAGAAGTCACATGCATCATTATGCTTTTTACATTCTTAGATGTTTTATTATCAAAACACTGGGTTTGTTCTTTGAGGGGGTTTTTCTTGCTTTGTTTCAAGTACTGTGATGCTGCTTCTATAAAGTACTTGACTTACCTGTTTCTTTGTATTGCACTATCCTTTCTTGGAAAGGAGAGAACGATACTAGGTACTTTCCATAATCTCATCATTTTTTTGGACCAAAAACACAATTTGTATGCTCCAGCAGTAAGGAAGCTTGCTGGTTCTGCAGACTCAGGATTTTTCTAGAGGCTTTGCAACAACTTGCCTGAAGGTGCAAAGGTAGAGCATAATTATTTTTGGAAGAAAATGGAAGTATGTTATGCTCACCTTGATAAAGACTGATGGCTCTTCTGCAAGAAGAGCAAAGTTAATAATCCAGGTTTTGAAAGGGTGAAAATGTGTATTTCTGATGGTTAGATATACAGTTTATTTTTGCAAGTTGTCTTGTGCTTAATTCTAAAAACATTTTGATACCATTGATGATGTTTTTCAGTTTTTTGTTCTAGTTGTTCGCAGTCAAACTGGGACAGGAATGCCCGTTTCTGTTGGTTATTTAAATAACTCATTGGATAATTCTGGTAAAGTCAGGCTAGCTTGTTCTGATAGTGCATTTGAGAATTACATTGTTTGGATAAAACAGGAGGGAAAAATACAGAATTTTGTTTCCCATTCTCATTTATAATTCTAGAAGCTCTTTAAACCTAAAATACCTCTTTGATTTAAATCATGTTTTTAACCTGATTTTTTTAACCTTCTATTGTCATAATTTTTTTCCTATTTATCTCTAACTGAAAGATAGGAGGGAAACTTTGGATTGTTATTTTGAACAGCGCTGTACGTAATTCTAGGGGAGACATTAACTTTAAAAAACATGAAAATAGAACTGGAAAAGCACATGTATTGTCAGTATGATTCAGAGGCAGATGTGTCTGAACCATTTAATACAGTCTTGTTATATTTCAAACCTGTTTGTATTTACTCTTGAGAGTTCTAATTTTCTATATTTCTAGGATTATCATATAACTTCTTTCAAGGAAGGATTATCATATAACTTCCTTTCTCTGGAAGAAGTGTTCATAAAAGATGCCTGATCTGGAGATCTCCTTTTCTTTTTTCTTTTTTAAATTACCTTAAACAGATTATTATCTGTGGTGGGTTGTTGAAAGAATTACGATAAGATTATCTGTTAACCATATTTCCATTTCTCCCACCCCAAATGGTAGTGTACATGTTCTGTACATTTGAGATTGAAAAGTTGTGCTCAAATTGATTGCATGTTGGTGTTTTCTGGATGCTGGTAAACCCCATCTTTTTAACCTGTTCTCTAGTGCTTGTCCTTTCTACCTTCTTGATGCATGCAGTAACACCTATTTCATTCCACTTTATCGATTTCTGTGACAGTTGATTTGGTATTGTCCATCTGAGGTTTCAGAAAGTGATATTGTGTCTCCTTCTTGGCTTGCTGGTATACTGTCTGTGTCAGCTCTGTTATTCTTCGTTTTCTTAGCTGTTTTCAAATCAATTGAGAAATTCAATTCTCTTGGTTGAAGTGGTGGTGGTGGGGAACGACAGGGAGACCAATACACTTGTGTATGTTTGTCTGCTTTGTAAAGGATTTTTTTGTCATCTATATTTATTGTCAGACAGATCTGTGCTTGAGAAAGACCCTATCAGTTTGCTAGCTCTGCAAGATTAAGTACTTCAACCACAGGATGTTTCCAAAACTGATGCCTGATACTGTGAGCTTCTGAAGTAAGGCATAAACAATAATTACTACAGGGAGGGACTGCTAAAGGAGGATTTCAGATCTAGGAAATGTGTATTGTTTGTCTTTTGGATAGCTTATAAAGCTGAGGGTTGGACGGCTTGTGGCCTTTAAAGATCCTAGGGCTTTCCACATGCAAATATTTTAAGTAGTGTTTGGCCAAAATCCAGATTGGGCAATCATGTTCTGTCTACCTAAAATTCTCCCTGTAGCTTCAGTTGGATATGGTATCTATTAGTTCCTGTCCTGAGCAGTTGAACAGTGTGGATGTGTGCCATTAAACAGTTGCTACATCTCACCTCAGCAATGTCTTAATTTTGGTGGTTTTAATGATTTGTATATGTATAAATCAGCCTGCAAAGTGCTCTGGAGCCCTTCTGGATGGCAGGTGTATATAAGCATAAAGCTATCATTATCAGGAGCAGGTGTTTTTGGCCTGGCAGGGTAATAGCAGGGCTTTCTAGAATTCTGTGTTGTTTTCTTCTGTCAGCTTGCTTTAGATTTCTGTTGTTGTTTCCAAGATTAAAATACAAATGGAGAAATGAAATTGAACATCTCTGCCTGGCTGAGAATTCTTGGCAGTTCTGTAAGTCGATGGCTTAAAGGAAGTTCTACTTCCAGTAGCACAGATGTTTGCTTGTGCAGAGGCCAGAGTCATTTCCATGACATGTCTAACCTCAAGCAGGCAGAAATGTTAGAATTCATGAATGAACTTTTTTTGAACCCCCCCCCCCCCAGTTGGCAGCACTTGGTGCTGTTACTCTAATCGGAGTGAGGTGGTAGACTCTTAGGTGCAGACAAAAGCAGTAGTTAAAATCCTAATTGCTCTTTTCAGAACTGCAGCTGAAGTGGTTACACAAATGCATTGAAAATTTGGGGTGAGGAAACTTGGTTTTGAGATTGGTGTACTGGGTATATGTGTGTGACACTTGTACTCCCTGGCTGTGTTGTGTTGGAGGATTATTAGGAAGGTAAGGAGGAAGAGGGGTAGTTGCCGAGGAGCCGTAATCATGATTGAATATGAGGGAGCATGGAGAAAATTATTTGTCCTAATTGCTACTTGTTGAAATTCTGAGATTATTGATTTTCTAGATGTCTGTCATGAGCATCCTAACTTCGGGTCCTGTGATATGGAACTTCTTAGATAAAGGTATACCTGAATGTATTTAATTTAATGATCCATTTCATAAATCTTGTTGGATTTCTTGCATCTTCCTGCTCTGGTCCCTGTTTTGTAAAGGTCCTTCTATTGTATTCAGTTTGTGTTCCCCCCTCCCTTTTTCTTCCTTTCTGCAAGGCTAACAAAGAGTGGGATTGTGCATTTTAATACTCTGTCATCTCTGTCTTCCCTTGCATGTCCGGTTTTCTTATTAGGGCATAAACTCTTATAGAAAGAGGAGTCTTTGGAGGGAGAGAGAGAGAGGAGGAGGGAAGAGTGTACACTGACATTTAAAGAAGGAAACAGAATAAAGAATAACTCTGAAGCAGTTATAAGCAACAGAAGGGACCGATATATTCATCCATTATGTTTAGCAGTAAATGTGGAACAACTTTTTTAGGGAGGGGCAGTTGCTTCCTTTTTGTTCATTTTTTAAATAGTATATAAACACTGCACAGTAATTTAAACCATGAAAACCAGAACAAGCCCTCCACATGTCACTCTGGTGCGGACTATAGGCAGATACAATTATTTGTCTAATTTGAAATCTAGTTGTCAGAAAAAAATTACTAGAGATTATTACATGAGGAATTATATAAAAGATAGTTATTCCACTGCTGGAAAAAAACACAGATTTTTAAGGAATTACTTCTATAATGAAATGGAGTGATACAGATGTTCTAATACATAACCAGTAGTCCTTGGTGATTGCAAAGATCCTAACTTGATCTATTCTGTAGCTTCACTGCATAAATTGAATACAGGATCCATATATAAAATACAAGTGAAGAATTGTTGCTCTTTTATCTAGTAGAATAACACAGGCTATGAACTTTAGCTTTGTTATTTTGAGCACTAGTTCATACTTTCAGTATTCTGTTAGTATGGTTCAAAACAAGGTTATATGGTGTATGACAAGGAGTAAACATTTAGAGGGTTTTTTGTTTTGAGTTTGCCAGTGGGTCTCTTGTGTTGCTGTTTTCCTGCACCTCTTCTTTCTTTTCTGTTCTGACCATGTCCACTACCTCTTTTTCTGTGTGTATTTGTTTTATTTTGGGATGTTCTGTGTTGGTTTTTTGTTGTTGTTTTTGCTATTATTTTTTTCAACCTTGGCTTTTGGTGGTCCATGGGATGTTTCTTGATGACCTGTGTAGCTAGAACCTCTAAGGTTCAGATTAGTTCAAGGATTGCCTGGCTTTCATGGCATTTCAAAGGAGTGGCTGTGGTACTTGATACAAGGGATCCTAAGACACTCTGAACTCTGAAGATGCCAGGTAAGTGGGCACAGCTACTTCGGAGGAAAAACTGGGGAGAAGAGGAGAGGTAAGAAAACCAGATAGGGGCTAAAGAAAAACTAGGGGGAAAGTCTGTTAGAGAGGGGAAGAAGTTGATGCTGCTTCCAAAGTTGAAGGTTTGGGTTTTCAGGGAAGTCTGTTGCTGTTCTGATTGAAAGTAAAAGATAAGTTGTGTCAGTTTGTGTTTTTTCTTGTGTGTCTCTTTTTGAACACAAGGGGCAATAATTTTACGATGCCAGCTCTTGATTGCTTTCATTTTGCTTGCCCTATTCTGGGAAAAGGGGATTGGGGAGGAACCAGGAAACCAGGGACCAATAAATCTGACCTTGGTGGTAGGCAAGATGCTAGAGACATTAAGAAAGGATGAGATCACAAAACATCTGGAGAAATATGAGCTGATAATGGCTAGTCAGCTAGACTGTTTTGGAGGGTAAATCTCATCTGGTGGAATTATTTGTGAAGAGGTCACAGGAAACAGGCTGGATACAGTGTATGGTAGAAAGTCTGCTGTGGAGGGCCAGGGAGTCAAATGCTGAGAAGTATCTGATACAATGTAACTGTACTGTAGTATGTCTCTGAACCCTAAAAAAGCAAGTATAAACTAGAGATTGCTAATCTTCCTTCTAGTGAGTAGACTACTAAAATTTTTGTTCATCTCTGCTACTTTTCAGTGTCCTTTCTGAGAAAAGCAGAGCATTTTTGTGCATGAAAACTTTTTAAGCCACAGCTTCACATTTTTGAAGGATAAAGTCCACATTTATCAATAAAATTACCCCTCAAAAATGTTCTGTTTTCTACTCATTTTTCTGTAAAATATTTTAATTCTTTAGAGAAGTTTTACTAGGTTAGATAGTTTTCTCTGTTTATAAACAGGTTGTCTGGAAGTGATGTTTGAGTGGTACTGAACATGTTCTCTGAATGACAAAGAAGAGCTCAGATGTAGATGCCCAGATTGCTTATGTCAGTTCTGGAAGTTTACTTTTATATTCTGTTTTATTGTTCGTGAGAAGCTAAACAAACTAGATCTCAAATTTATCTTTGGAAATTGGGTAACATCATAAGTGACTTGTTAGAAGAGACTTGCGAATGAGGGATCTAGGACATTGCAAGCCTTGTTTAAAGTGAGCTGGTAATGCTCTATGCAGTGTATTCTGCAGAACCTGCCTGTGTTGTCTTTGATCCTCTCTTTCATGGTTCCTTCCTTTTAGAGGAGAAAAGGAAAAATAGGCCTGTGCACCAAAAAAAAAGTCCTTGTGGTTTTCAGTTCTTTATTTTCTCTCCTGGTAAGCTTTCTGAGAAGTCATCAGGCTTGGACTTAAGAAACGTATTGTGCTTGTGACTATGTTCTTTTGGAGGTAAAGAAAGCAGAGAGAAAAATGTATGCTTGTTGTTCCTGGCAGGAATGTTTTTGAGCAAGGTGCTGTGCTGCGCCTTTTAAATTTGGCGCCTTGTCCTCACTTTTAAAATTCCTTCCCCTGCAGCCCCTCCATGAGTGCCAGCAGCTTCGTTGCCTTCTGCTGTTCCCGACGCGTGCTCCTGCCGAAGCACCAGCAGTTGCACTCCCTGCCTGTGCCCCAGGCTTCCCCTGCCTGAACTTGCTCTATGTTAGTGCTATTGGTCCTAGGCTTTACCATCTGAAAAAGCTGACAAGGACTTTGATACTCGTAGAGCAGCACATGGTAACATGTAGTATATCTCTTATCCGCAGCGTTTGGCTTGCTGGCAAATTCCCTTTAAAAATTGCTGGGGTGGTTGGCAAGGGTGTTGGGAAGGGAGGATTATATAATATTTGAATATTTCATTTGAATGCACTTTAAATAACTGAGCGTTGTTGAAAAATAATTTTCAGCTTTACATTCTTGTTCCCTTTTGCCTATTGAAACAGCCTCTTTAGTAAGGAAAAAAGAATTAATGTTAATTAAAAAAAATCTCTTGGGAGAGGGGGAAGACCAAGGAGGGATTATTATTTTAAAATGAATTATATTGCAGGTACAATGCCCCTTTTAAAGGGGGAACAAAGCCCAGGAAACTATATGCGGAAAGAGGAAGAAAAAGAATGGAGAAAGAATAGCACCATATTAGGTGCGAAGTAGTTGGGTTCTGTGAGAAATACTTAGTGCAACTGAAAGGGGGAAATGCTGAAGACTGACTTTTAGGAGTGCTGCCAGAAAAAATGTGCTAGAACTCTTGAATTATTCTCCCACTTCTCTAAGTTGGGTCAAAAATGTGTGTTTTTTTTTTTTTTTTTTTTTTTAAAGCTGGTCAAACGCTATTGCGAAATTTATCAATTTATTCAAAAGCACATAGTTGTATTTGAGGACAGCTGAGGCAAACGATCGTTGCAGGCTGCGGGCAAAGGAAGCGAATTATCAGTTACTGTTTCCCTGAGCCTCTCGGGTAAGTTAGGAGAGTGTCTTTTGAAGTGCTATCCAAAGCACAGCCCTCTGGTGAACTGGGAGTGGGTTCCAGTCTTCAAGACAAGCATTATGTTTTGGATGCTGGAGCCTCACTCACGAGGTTGACGCTGATGTTGTCGGAGTAGACCTCAGGTACTGGTGAGTGTTGCGGCTACTTGCACCATTTGTTGCTAATTCTCAAATTTTAAATGCAGGCCTCATGTTTGTTGTGGCTTTAAGTCAATTCCCACCTGTGAAAACCACAAGATTTAACAATTTCATCCTTTGTTCTTCTTGAAACAGAGGAGCTTGCTAGTCCTCATCATGCAGAGGAAAAACTGGAAAACACAACCTGAGTGCTTTCCTAACAGTTCAGAGAAAGGAGAAGAAAAAGAACTATTTAATTATTAATGAAAAATCTCCAAAAAATACATGATTTAAAACTTAGATATGATTTTATTTATTTATTTATTCTAAAATGAGACCTGGCAGTATACCTGAACATTTCTGCAGTTCTGTGAAAGGAGCTGGAGCTCAAGAAATGTGTCCAGATTACACTTCAGAAAGCTGTTATTACAAGAGAGTAACTTTTGCATTTCCTGCAGGAGGCCTGAGGGGTCTAATGAATAATAGAAACGCATAATGAAACTTTATTCGAACTGCTTTTTTCTTTTTTCTTTTTTTTTTTTAATTCATGAAACTCCAGTTGAATTAAATCTCAATATTTGAAAAATAGCTTTCCAGATTTTGCCATATTTTCTCGATGAGCCTTTGTACATGCAGTGTTACATCAGCCAATGTAATGCCAGTCCGTAAGGGTGCAGTTATATTGATGTGAAAATATTTACACTAAATAGGGCTTATGCCCTGAAATATAGGGATGCACAGAATTTACATATTCATGCCACTGAGCCTGAGTTAGAGTTTCACAGTTGTAATGTCAGTAAAAAGTTACTCTTGAACAAACTACTCAAGCAGTTCAAAATCTATGCATTTTCAAGCCTCTTCACGTCTGCCCGTGGGAATGCTACCTTATATTTTACCTGTTACGTTTCAAGAACCTCCAGGCATGGAGGTATTGTATTACCTTCTGGTAATACAGATAGTCAAAAAAATAAATATTTTTTTTGTGCACTGCTGGTGGTGTGTGGGTAGTGTTTTTTTTTTTTTTTAAACATTTAGTCAAGTCCTGAATTAAGAAATAAAATGCTGTCAGTTGAAGTGATTGCTTCTCTTGGTGTTAACAAAGATCAGTTTCTACTAAATAGTGGTGGGAAAGAAAGGAGATTAGCTGATGGAAAGTTTATTTGTATAGTTTTACCTATCTTATATCTCTCTTACTCTACTGCAAGTTTATGCATGGACCAGGCTAGAATCTAGTTGTGATAATTTATGATGACAGTGTTGGTTGTGGGGCTTGGAAGTAGTTTTATAGGTGGAAATTGATTCCTGGACATAGGATATGAATTGTTTGCTGCTATAAATTCAGTAATCAAGTCATTCTGTGATAAATGTTCTTTGTGTTGCTGTTGATACTTTGGCAGTGCCTCAAGAAGGTTATGTTTTGGAGTGGTAAAGCATCACTAATCATCATGGCTTTTTCACCACTAAAATTAATTTTTAAAGAAACCTTGCCCTTTTAAAGGGGCTTTAGTAGAGAAATTGTTTTACTAATTTACTATTGCTTTTATTACTATATTTCAGAGATTGAAGGAGTAGTATAGTAGTTGATTCAACCTGATTTTTTTTTTTTTTTTTTTTTTTGCATCAGAGGTAGTTCCAAGTCTTGTTTCTCTGGTACAGATAAGTTTTTGCTATGACATGAGCATATGAAGATATAACTGATTTATCTCTTGGTCTGGAAGTTTAGATTGCCATATTACTCTACGTGATGGGAAAATTATTTTAAATGAGAGTTGGGAAAAATACTTCTTCATACATGGAAAAATCACTGTAAACTTGCCAGCAACAGCCTTCAGTAGACTTGTAGAGATATTGCCTATTGAACACTATTGTGACAGCTTGTTTCTGTTGCTTTTGGTAAAGTTTAGCCTGTAAAGTCAAGATATCCTTGCCCAGGAGAAGGGGAGAGATGGGGAGATAGTTAAATTACATCATCATGGAAGAATACCAGAATACTTAGCTTTAAAGCCATTCAAGACTACGTTGGCACCCCTTCGTTATACAGTGTAGCTGAAAACGAACTGCAGCAATAATGAACCAATCCATCTAAATCACAGCAGCTGAACAACTGACTGTTCTATCTCAAAATGCAAATGTGTTGTGCAGAATGGATTTAATTGTAAATGTTTGCTTAGTAGGGAATATGAGCCTTTTAGTTGGTGACAATAATCGTGAATACAAAGACCCACAGAATTTTAGGGTTTACATAGCTCGTCCCTGTTCTCATAAATGATATTTCAAAGTCAATTTTTTTTTAAAGTACCATTTGGCTTTATTCTAGCTAGTGAATGGAACTCTAAATGCCCGATCACTAAGCAGTGTTTAGAAAACTGAGATAAATTTAGCTATATGTATTTAGATCAGGCAGGACTTTCTGTTATATTTCTTTCAAATATATGTTAGTGCTTTTTAATAGCTGAAGATAATAAGAGGAAAAAGTGCTGACTTTCAAAGCTTAGATTTGTTTTTACAGTGCAGTAATGCTAAGTGTTGCTTAGAATATTAGGCTTTTCTACGTTCTAGCATAGTGCCTCTCAAACAATCTATTCTAGTTAAAACATCTCTATATTAAAATCGTTTCCTCTCTGTTAAAATTCTTGGAACCTGGCTACTGAATGCAGCTCACGAGAATGAGTCTTTGTCACTGGTTTGAATTTTTAATTAAAGTAAAATAGCATTGTAGCCCTTTGGGGAAAGGGAAAGCTTAGAGCTTCACTAGTAAAAAGAGAGGAAGCAGAAATATTTGCCTCTTGACTGTTACTAGGTATCTTTCTTTGTAAGAAAAAACAGATATAACTATGAAAATACAGGAAGTGTGTGTGTGTGTTTGTGCTTCTGCTGGCATCTTGTGTGTTCTTTATTAATATACTTCACATGTGGGTTAGTCCTGAAAAAGAGGCACCCCCCGAAGAATAGGCCTTTGTGACACTAGAGAAGTTCACTGTGCCAAAGTTATGGTAAGAATTTGTAAATTTTGGCTGCTGGAGTACTTCCTTCCCCTGCTATGTTTTTCATGTTAGAAACTTGTAAGTGTGGATTAGGGTGGGTTTTGTGTGTGTGTGTTTTTTTTTTTTTTTTTTTTAACTGACAATGCAAACATTCATTTCACAAACTAAACCATCCGTTCACATGACACTGCTGGCTGTATATAAATACCCTGTTGATCTTGTTCTGCAGAAGTCTTCTTTAGGCTTCCTGAGTTGCACAGAAATGGTCTGCCGCTGCTTTTTGGGCTGTGGTGTGGACCTAGAGTGTATCTGCTCAGGTTTAGTTTGCCAAATTAATGTCCCTGAAAGAAATGTTGTTACTTGGAAGAGAGCCTTCAAAGCTTGGATGTTTTTCTCTGTCTCCTTTTCTCTGTGTGTTTAAAATATTTTATTTCTGGTATCTTGAGAATTGTTTTGTTTTGCCAGTATTCCTTGGATGAAGCTGAACCTATTGGGGAGATGTTTACTATTTCTTAGTTGCAAAACGATCTTCCTCTTGAAGATGTTGTTTCTTCTTTTATTTTGTGAGTAGGCAAAGTACCTTTGGATCAAACAGTTCTGCAGAACTGCGGGACTGAGAGGATGCAGATAACTGCACTGAAAGGTGAACCTTCCTGAAGGCCCGAGAACTCATAGTTACGAGCTGTGCAACACAATCGATGGCATAGGGGTTTCATGGAGTAACCAAGGGCAGAAATCAAGTCCAAGGTTGGACTGTCATGGTGACAAAATATTTAGAAAACATTTTCTTGCCTGAAACAAAAGCTTGGATTGTGCAACATAAAGTACAGTCCCAGTACAATAAATGACTCGGTGTATTTTTAAAGAGTTCTGAGTGTTCCATGAGTGTCAGCTGCTTCCAGAGTCAGTGTTTGCAGTCTGCAGGTAAAATGAGGCATTTTTCTCTGGCTTTGCAAGCTGAGTTAATTCTCCCCCTTTACACAATGGGGTCGCAAAGATGTAGCAGGCAAACCTGGCCTCACGTTTGGAACATAGCAGACAGTCCTGTTAAGTACAGATGTAACGGTGCAGCTTACTCTCTTCTGCCATGGTGGCTCTGCTATGTTAAGAGGAGTTACTTAAAACTTTAACCTTGTCACTGGCATAAATTCTGAATAAGCTCTAGACTTGATAAGTTCTTTTATTGGGTTAGAATGTGCTGTTCTTGCTGCAGTAGGAGCCCTTTGTTCTCTAGGTGTTTCATACTTTCATAATAACTGGTACTACTTTTTATTTTTATTTTTTTAATGCCTGCCATTCTGAGATATTCCAGCTTTTTTTATATTATTCCCCCCCC
>NW_028186436.1:182634-222948 GCF_003343005.1 Rhea americana
CCCCCCCCCCGCCTTTAAAGGGAGTCAAAGGTCTAAAATGCAGTAGATTGTTCACCAGAAATTATACAAAAATATTTTTAAGATGGGCAAAATGTGTGAAAGCTAGGTGAAGACTATTAGCCAGCCACGTACAATTCAGTTCATCACAGCTGCACCATTTGGAGTTTATGCACGTCTCCCAATCTGGTCGATCTTCCTGTGTGATATCAATGGTAATTTCAGAGGAAGGCATGATTTTACATGTGTACCTATAGCACCTTCTGCCTTCAGAAGAGAAGGTGGCCAGAGTTCTTTCTAAATAATGGCTTCTCTCAGCTGTACAGCAACTTCAACCAGTCTGTCTGCAGAGCAGGTTATTTTTTGATCTTCAAGGAAAACAATGTTTTAAAAGTTGCTGTAGTTGTTGAAGTACACTGTTATTCATGGAAATGAAAACCAAAAGCAAAATATGGGTTTTGTGGGGGGATTATACTTTTCTTAGGTTTGCATCATCTTGCATTTTTATACGCTTGACAAGTAACCTTGCCCTGTTCGCAGTGCTGATGCAAAGCTTGTTCTCTTGGGCTCCTGCTTTGTTGCCATCCGCTAGTTCCTCTGTAGCACTGAATGTAAGCAGCTACTTTAGCTTTCCATACCTATTTTTACTGTCTCTAATTTGCTATTAAGATGTTAACTTCTGCCTTCAGTTACCCTAGGAAGTCTCTCTATACTGAGACTATAACGTGGGAGCAAGCAAGTACTTCTGCGCTTTCTCTTGTGCTGCCCTTTCACACTTGGGAAATGCTCCGTGTAAACATCTGCAGTACCACCGTATTGTCCTCTTTCAAAGCTCTGGCTTCTTGTGTTGCTTACAAAAGGCCTTGACAGGCTTGCACTGTATATGTGCTGAGACCGCAGTTCGCTGCGGTGCCCAGTATTTGTCCCCCTTTTTCCGTCTGTCTGTCTGTCTAGCCTCCCATTGTCCCTGTCTTCTGATCAGTAAACCCTGCAGAACAGGGTCTGTCTCTTTGTTTTATTTGTACAGCAGGTGGCTTAGCTCCAGATGTGCGTCTGAAATCGCAATGTACTGCGGTGATACAAATCATTATGTTACAGAAAGCTTTAGAATAGGATTAAATAAAATAACAAATCAGATTTTGGTTTATTTGGTTTTTCTTTTTTGTTTTCATGTGTGAAGGTTTTCATCTTCTTAGTATTAATGTTCTGGCTAACAGGTGACTGGCAATAATGTGCAAAGATCTGTGAATAGGAAGTTTCCTTCCCACTTTAGAGGAATGCTCTGCTCTAAGGCTAGGGTAAAGCTTTTTTTCTTGGCAACAGCTCGAGGCTAGCAGGAACGGGCTATTTCAGAACAGTACTTTTTGGTTTCTTGAAGTTTGTTTACTCCTTCGGCTAGACTGGGTGTGATTGTGGCAAAACCTCATGTTTCTGGAGACTTTTCTTTTTCAGACACCATTTTAGAAGTGGAATGTCACACAACAGGATGTGTGGTTGTAGATGTATATTCACACTTCAGAGGCTGTGCATGCCTTTTCCACCATGTACTCTCCTGTGCTATTTCTCTCACGATTGATGTGGTGAAATAAAACATGGGAGAACACAGAATTCATTTCTCCTTTTTATGCCCACTACACACAGGGCATATTTATTGATAGTCATCTTTTTACTGACTCTTACAGTCCTCAAACCAGTTAGTTACTGGAGGCAAGAAGATTAAAATGTGGGCATATAGCCAAACAGACTTGAGGTTTTGTTCTTTGAATTTGATTTGAACATTGGAGCTTGATGAAGTGGTATGTGTGGTTTTTTTTTTTTCTTTGTAGTTTTTCAGTTCCCTGGATTGCCTACATGTAGTATTATTGCTGTGGTGTTTTTTTTTTTCCTTTCCAGCACTTTGTATGGCTCTGCTTTGAATGAAAGGTTAGACCAGATCACCTCTAGTGATTCCTTCCATCCTAAATTATTCTGTGACTCTATGATTTTATTTTGGCCTGGTTGGATCCAGAAATCTCTTGCAAAGCTGAGTCTGATTTTGAAGGAGAAGAAGAACCACTTTCTAGAGGAGAGCTGTTTGGTTTTAGTTTTGATATTCCCTGTGATGGTTGTTACACAGAAAACAAATAGCAGTTCCTCTGTTGTCAACAGACTTTACCCTTTGTCACTTTTGTCTGATCCGTTCAAAAGCAGAAGTTGAGATTTTTAAAGGAAAAGGTTCAAACCATGTAATAATAAACACACCTCACTAGTTCACTACCTGCTAGTATACTAGGTTTCTGCTTTGGATTCAGAAGTTGCTTTTTGCTTTAATTACTGGAATGTCTCATTGACTAAGTATGCTAGGTAGCTTTAAAGCTGTTGGGATTTTTACTTTGTTGTTGTGAGGCTTGCTGTCAGAAAGCAGAAAGAAACCTTGTGCTGCCTTTTCTCTCTTCCCCCATCTATAGGCCTGGAGTGAAAGAAACTGGAGAAGAGTTTTCACAGGGTGAAATACAGGTAGCAGGATGTATGGTGGAGCTAGCTCAGTTCTTTCTAATCTTCTCCAAGCATGACTTCAGTTATTTTGCGTCACTGGTGGATGTTAAATTGGGTGTTTTTATGGCCAGCTTCAGCTATAGCTGGCTGGCTGCAGCTCCTTGAGTCTCTGCCCATGGCTGAAGGAAGCAGAGAAGGTGTGGTCTAAGTTAATGTTATGTTGATGGTGGTTGAACAACAACAACCTGTTATAAAAGTAGAAGCCTGGGCCATAGGGTCCAGTTTATCAGTGAAGATTGATAGGCTAGTTTACAGATAGCAGCGGTGACCTGGAAGCTGAGCCTGGCTGATAGTGATGATTCATACCCTGTGCCCTTACATAATACCACCCTGAGAATTTCTTTCTTTACCCCAACCAGAACAGTGTCTATGTCTCATCAAGGCCTGTTGGTGATAGTGTAGTAGCAGTCTGTGTTCCTTTGGCTTTTCCTTCTAGGTTGAGGAGCCATCTTTTGGAGTGAGACTTAATAAACTAGATGATCCACGGGGTCATGGATTTCTGCTGTTTATATCAGGGTAATAGTGACCTCAGCTGACATTAAATGGCATTTTGTGAATTCTTCTGTGCTGTAGAAGCTTGTTTCACAACTGGTACTCTGGATGGCTGCAACTGGAGTCCCAAAGGACAGAGTAAATGTTGGACCTGAGGTGCCATTTCACTCGGAAAAGAGAGCCTTTGAGGGCAGGGTTGAAGCCTGGCTGTGCCAAAAATGAGAAACTTTCAGTAGTCTGCAGCTTCTGGAATCTGTTTCATCTGAGACAAGACTGTAGTATAAAGCCAGGCCCTATGTATGAAGCTACATCAAATCTGCATTTAGATCTGTGTCTGAAAAGAGACAGCTGTAGTCCCAGGGGGATTGTTTTTATTTCTTATTGTTTTATAACGTAAAATCTCCGGAGCAGGGAGGTGCTTGAAGCATGCACGTCTAATATCAGCTTCCTATTAAAATTTGCACTAATTATTTTAATATTGTGCTTTCCACCTGCCGTGGATTACTTCATTTTTCTGCTTTGAAAACTTGATACATCTTCCTTCTTTTTCCCACAATACCAGGATAGTGCTGACTACTTTAGAAATTGTTTTCTTTGTTCAGATTTGGATTTTGGAAGCAAACAGTGCCTGCATCTGATACCTCTTCTATTTATGCTGGGGTGGAAATGCTGTTAATAAAATGAACAGACTTTCCCCATTCCTTGTTGCCTTGGGAAGATAGGTAGGTCAAACTGAAGGCAGAGCATGTCGTAGTTGAACAGGTGACTGGTGTTTTTGAGTACTGTCCTGGAACTAACAATCGAAGGCAGTCATCTCCTACTCTTCCTCCTATATGATCATCTCAGATAAGGTTATTTTTATCTCCCTCTGCCCAAGTTCTCTATCTGTAAAATGATGATAAGAGCACTTCCCTACTTCGTGGGGATGTTGGGAGGACAAATGCAGTTAAGACTGCGGGGCTGTTGGATACTGTGGTAGCTGGGGACACAGGAAGGAGAGAAGTGTTCTGCGTAAAAGGTTTGTTTATTTACTTTAAGCCTAGCTGTGGGCTGCAGCGCTGATGTGAGCATGGTTTCCATTTATGCCATGACTTGACTGGTACCATGTCTCTTCACTGAATGTATTTCCTTTTCCATGTTTTGTTGCTTGAATACTACGTGCATACTAATGAAGCAATTAATGTCCTTACTAAATGTTAGTGTTTGCATCACTGGTGGCAGAACCTGAGCGCCCAAGGGCCTATGTAAGACTTTCTACTCGTATTTGCCCATTGGGCTACTCAGAGTGACTGAACAGGTACTTGTTTCTGGTAACATCCACCCAGTGCATGTCACGGACTAACTCAGACACTGGAAGGAGTTAAAGATGTGAATGGATTTTCACTTGTGGAATTCTGACTAATCTGGCAGTTACTCTGGGCAAGGCATAGACTGCAGCCTGACCAGAATAAAGCAGTTGTCCTTGACCCAACTGGTTAAATTTCGTAGAAACCACATCCTTTGTGTTGCCACTGACAACATAACATTCCTTACGTTTGATTTCAAGTGGGGCTTTATTACCCAGATGTGCATGCAAACATTTTCTTCTGAAGAATTTCTGACCGATGACACCACAGAAGGTGCAAAACTTCTTCCGTTTTAACATGGGCTTCGTAGTGCCTGTTTATATATAGGTAGTACGGGCAGGTAAGAAACAGGAAACCGATCTGCTTAACACTTGCATTGTCACATGTCCCAAGGGAAGGCTGCAGTGAATAGAATATTTGTTTAATCAAATGGAAGTGTGGTGGGGTTTTTTTCTGTTTTTTTTTTTTTGGGGGGGGGGGTGTGGAGGGAGAAGGGAGTGAGCAAGAAAGTAGGAGGATACTTCATTTATTGCCTGCTTGCTGAAACCTGTGGCTCATGTCATCTTCCTTGTTCACCTGCTTCAGTGAATTCTATATTTAGTTGTCTCTGCCCATCCACTTGAACAAGACAAAAATAACTTTAGGACAGAGGCTGGATTACACTTTCCTCTCCACCCCTTCCCTTCCCTCTCCTTTCCTGCCTCTGGGCTTAGGGCATTCAGTTGTTTGGGAACTGGTGGCAGCGGGGGAAAGTGTGTGTGAGTAGTGGTGTGTTTTACAAGAAGGGAGTGGAGGATAAGAGAACGTTTATACCCTGAAATAAAATTGTTGTGAAGAGTATGCAAACTCTCAGAAACACTTCTTCCTCTATTATAACATTTGCTTGAGAGGTCAGCGCGTGTGCAGAGTGCATGGAGGGAGGTAGAGCGGCGAGGCTGGGAAATGACTTGCATGTGGCATACATCTGTCTGACAAAAAGCCAACCGTGCCAGGGGATTAATGGACAAACAAATAGTGTTTCAGCTCTGAACTCAGAGGTTGAACCTAAAGTTTGCACAGGAGCAAATCTTCAGATAAGTTTCCGATGGACCTTGACTCCTGTTGTGCAAGTGCTGTGTAGTATTTAGGAGAGAGGGGAACGTTCCTGTAAATCCCTGCTCAGGAGGGAGCCTACACATAGGCTGTGCTTTGCACTGCTTCTCCTCTGTCCCAGCATTGCCACATTTCGTTGTAACATCTGTGACAAATTAACATTGGACAAAATCCCCAGAAATATTTAAGCACCTAACCAACCCCTTGACCTGAGTGGGAATTAAGCACCGAAGTACACTTGTTAATCTGACTTTGGGTATTGACTGTTTTCATCTGGAAATTGGATAAAGAATGTCCACGGAACTCACCAAAATGTTTGCTGCCTGTGTTATCTGAAATATTGTTGTCTTCCACAATTAAGCTGATAGTGATTTGAGGGAAACTGTATTGTTTTGATCAAACTGCTTTGAGATGCAGCCTGCCAAGTTTTTTTTTTTTTTTAGGTTGTTATTTAAAGGTAGTGGTGGAGTGGTGGGGAACAGAAGGATTTGGGGGAGAAGGGAGGGAAAACCCCTAAACTGTTGCCAAACAGAGAATTGAAACTGTCTTGTGGAAACTTCTTGTCCAGAATCGGCTTTTTTGAAAGAAAGCAGAACATTTGTAGTTGCTTTTTCAGCACTGGTAGTTCCTGGAGGACAGGAGGTGGTAGGAAGGATTGTTGTTTCAGTACCGGTCACTGTTTTACAGATTGCTTTCTTCCTCCTCCCTTGCGCATGTGCTGACGCCGAGGGAGGGAGCCTCGGCACGGCGGCTGCGGCTCCCGGCTTCGCCGGGCAGAGCCGGGCCGCCGGGGCTTGGGCACCTTCGCTACCGTGGGCTTGGAAGACAGCTGACGTGAGGATGCCAGTTGTCAGGTCATGCAGTGACTTCTGCGGTGTGTGTAGTCTGTTGGACAGTAAAGTGAAACCAGTAACCAAACCCAGCTTTCACTTGGGAACCTAAATCCAGATTGAGCCCCTAGGCTACACGTTTTTAAAAGGACTTGCTACCACGGCCTGCTTTACCGTCTCCCTTCTGTGGCGTCGGATCCCATTGCGCTGGCCCCTGTGCTCTGTGCTGCTTTTAAATTGAAGATCGCTTCAGTTTTAGGAATGTTAATGCCTTTCTTTGTAAACACGAATATACATTCTGATCGTTTAAAAAGAAGTGGGCCCTGAATTGGAAGCGCGCTTCTTATGCTTCAAGGCATAGCGTAATCCTTTTAGTAGTTTGGATTGCCAAGATTATACTGGGCAGGCCAGGATGCCTCTCAGACATCTGCTTTTCTGTCTATTGAGTCAAGTCAATATCCTGAAAACTGTAATTTTCACTGTAATGATGGATTACGCTTGTCACAGTTTATAGTTTGTCCTGTGTGCTTAATAAAAGAAAACAGATTCTAATGCTTATTATTTCTGAAGTCAAATACATCTGAACTAAAGCTCAGTGTATGCAAGACAAACTACACTTTAATTTTACAATTGTCTGATGGGACTTTGCGATTTATTTGTTGTTACTTCCTTAATGATGTTGCAGTCAGAGGCACTGTTTTGCTAAATGTTGTGTAAAAAGTAAATTGTAGCACAGCAGATGTTGGTATTTGGATGGATGTCGGTGCAACGGGGGGACAGCAACAGTCATCTCTGTCAGCTGTCTTCAGACTCCACAGGCCTGCTGTGTGGTTACTTTGGTGTGTAAAAACAGCTCGTTTTGCAACTGGGAAGTTTGGCATTACATTTGGCACTGAGCCATTTCACTGGATTAACACAAGTGTTTATCCAGCAATTTTCTTAAAATTGGTAACTTAGAGAAAATGTTTATTAAACTTCATTACAAAGGAAGAGGGAAAGTATAGCTAGATCTCTTCTTTTAAAAAGAAACCAATGTTTATAATGCTGTAATCTTTTATTACTATTTTTATTTCCTCCTCCTCCTTTTTTTTCCTTTGGCTGCTGTTTTATGATAAAAACTTTTTGCAACTTATATAATTTCCTTTCTAAAGATTGAAAAGGGGAAGCGTTCCTTTTAAGGTATATAGAGTGCTGAAACTAACCTTCGATTCATTCTGTGTTTTGTCATGAATTAGGTGCAACAAACTGAGGGCTGCAAATGTGGTTATTCAATTACTCTCCCTTTTGTAAAAATTTCAGCTAAAGCACAGAACTTGAGGCCTGATCTGCAGAGCAGCTGATCTTGTATGATAAATTACTGTAGATTTTACCTCTTGGCTAAGTACAAGAGTCCCTGCAGGCTGTCAAGAATTTTTCATAAGACTCCTGTCAATATTGGACATATTTCTTATGGAAATAGCAGTTCGGATTGTGTTTTTAATAAGGAGGGGCGGTAGGGAGACGGAGCTTTGCAACGTGACAGCAGTTTTAATAAGACTTTTATACCTTAAACTGGGAATCTTTTGATTTAAGTTTCATTAGGAAACTTTATCATATTGGAGACATTTAGTTTGGATTAATCTTTGTAATCCATTTTAATCTTTTATTGCCTCTGTGATTAAATAACTAAATGTCTTCATTGTTTGAAAAAGCTCTCATTTCTCCTAGAGAAGGGAAGATGATTAAAAGAAGAGGAAAAGTATGTAAAGAAGAGTAGTGTCAAGCTAATGACAGTGACCCAGAAGTGGACTGTATGCTCAGATGATTGTTTAGTTGAACTGCAGTTTTATTACCAAGTAGAATTTCAGTATATTAATTTTCATGTGAGTTCTTTGCTCTTTTAAAAACACAAAAAGAGGGGAGGCAAAAGACAAGTGTTTGGTGTTACCTGTAGCCTCCAATTTCTGTGCCTAGGCGTGACTTGATTTGGAAAATTAATTTATAAGAAGGTCTGCCCACTACAAAAATTAATTTAGTGTGCTGTAGATAAACGAAAATAGCAGATTGGCTCCTACAGGCGTGAAGTGACTGCTTTTTGGGAAAACACTTTTGTCTTAGTTTGATACTGAAGCTGTAATCCTGATCCAAAAATGGTCTCCCTGCAGTGGGGAGGGGGAAAGAAGTGCAATAAAGCATTAATTTGGGAGTAATCTAAATTTACAGCTCCCCCAGGCAAGAGGGCGGGCTGAGGCTTCATGGCCACCCTGCCTGTTGGAGGACTTCACGGCAAGCATTGGCTCTGCTTGCCCTTGCCTGGGAAGGGGTTAGGTCAGCGCAGCAACGTTGTGTGCTCACACGCAGGCTGAGTGCGTGCATAACTTATGTATTCGCCCCCTCCCCAACCCCCCAAAAAGCTTGTGTGTATATATATGTTCAAAGGATGTAGCTTTGCTATTTAAAACTGTCTTTGTCAGATTTTACCATGCTCCAAGGACGAGGTCCTGAATGCTGAGTGATACTGTCCCCCTCGGCAGGGCAAACCCAGCCCTTTCGGGTGCTCCACTGCAAGGGCTGCAGGCGCAGCCGGCATCGTGGGTCGCACAGGTCCTTCCTAGCCCTGCCGCTGCTCCAGCAACCCAGCACCACCCTCTCCTGAGCAGCAGAGACCCAACCCCAGGGACAGCCCTGGCTCGTCCTTTTGTCAGCAGCTTCCTCTCCGATGCAGCGGATTGCAGCCGGAATTGCCGTAGCAGGATTGTCGAAGCTGGTCTGTGCCAGGCTTCGCCTTCCCGCTGTCCCTCCTCCCTTGCCCCCTTCCCACCTTGCTGGCAGCAGCAGGATTTTCAGAGTGGCCTTTCTTGGCTTTGACCCTTGCAGCAGCAGAGAAATCCCTAGCAGCTGCTGCATGAGGCGATAGTATCAGATCAGGGACTAGTGGGGAAAAAAAATGCAGCATCCAGAGCGCAGTGAACTGCAAAGTGGGGTTTTCTGTATATGTGCATGCTCCTCCCTTTGCACAAGTCCCTGAGGCAGGAATGCTGCCCCAGATGACCTTCTTCAGGAACATTACCCCAGGTGACCTTCATCTTCTAGGGAAAAAAAATGGGGGGAGAGGGAGAAAAGGCAGTTCACGTGAGTTTTGAGCTTTATTTGGGACTGTCTGGTATTCTCACACTTAAAGTAGGGGTGTCAAACTCCCCTGGACAGCTAGTATAATTATTAAAAGTTTTCCTACCAACTTGGATGGTGGCTATAATCTTGCTAGGCTAAGGATGTGTGTTGGTGTGTGTTTTGCTTCTGTTTTTGTGGGCATGTTACAGTTCTTATAGAGGGCGGAGGAGCTAGAGGTATTTGACTCTGGCAAGGGGAAGGAAGAGGCTCTTTGGGCTGAGGCTGGTGGCAGAGGAATGTGTGCGGTGAGGAGCAGCGCTGTGTGGCGCACTGTGCTTGGAGAATCAGGTGCTAATGAAAGGTAGGGCTGATGCCGCAGTCCCTGACCTCTGAAAATCCTATGGGAGGGCATGCCAGGTCTGATACCCACTGAAAATGGTGTGAGCTGGTGATGGCTGGTGGGGGGGATGATGTATGTTTGTTTGTATTTCCTCTGGCAGTATGAGCGTATTAAGAGGAGCCTGGCATTTTTGCCACATATTCCCAAAAGAACAGGTTAGGACACTGCAGTCTGGGAAGTGTAATTCTCATGCCCATCTTCCTGTGCCGGTCTGCTTTTTGCTTCTGTGGGATATCCCTTTTATTTTTGATGCTTTTATCTAATGAAAAGTGGCTTTAACTTACTAAGATGCTGTTGTATCATGAAAATTAATTCATGGTAACAGTATCAAGATAGATGGGACTTTATTCAGCTGCCTCAGGTGTTTTTTGTTTTTTCCTTGTGTAATGAACAAGTTCTCATGAGACTAAATGGGATGCATCTCTCCTGGAGCTTGGAGCCATTAGGGAGAAGTATGATGAGCTTGTCCATTAGCCATCTATTAGAACAGATGACTTTGGGGTTAAAAACATGCTTGTATTATGTGTATGTACTACTAAAAATATGTTGTTTCCATATTACAGGGCTAAGTTCTGAGACCATTGTAATCCAGTAGGAATTTTGCTGTTTGGTAATAGTAAGACTCAATATTTTTGCTGTATACTGTAAAGTAATTTAATTTTAATAGTGTTTAAGGTGGTAACATGTGTCTGCCTTAACCTGTGATCCTGATGCGGTAGTGGTATGGATTCTCCTCTGCTCTACAATGACAACACACCTTGGTCCCAGCTGCAAAGCAGGCCATAGCTGATACTTTGTGTCCTTTCATTCCTTCGTTTCTCTTACCTATTTGATGATAAAACTGTGAAGTGATGGTGAGGATTATGTGGAAATATTTATTTAAAAAAGGAAAAAAAATTAATGCAGAACACAAGAGTCACAAGCTAAGTATTTCATAGAAAGACACATAAAAGACAAGTTTATTATTCAAGTGGAACATTCTGTTTTAAAAAAAGGTGAAATAATATATTTTCTGCACCAGTACCTTCTGGCACTGAATGCAGCTAAACTGAGTTTGGAGGTGCCCTGGAGCAACTCCTGTTCCCCATTGCTGCTGGGCAGATTGCACCCTGCTACCTGCTTAGGAGGGAATCCAGGCAGAGTCTCTTAGGCCTGGGCTACTCAGTGGAGCTTAATGCGAAAGTAAGGATGTCTGTTTGCTCTTGTATCATCTAGTAATGAACTTGTTTTAACAAATTCTCTGTATGCAGTTAAGTTACTTTGCAAAATTCCTCTGAAATAAGTCACAGCAGCGCCTTGCTCATCTGAAGGAGACTTTTCATTGCAGAGTTTGGGTAGTGACCCAGTAGAGGTTATCTGTAGAGTATTAAATCCGGAGGCAAAACAGGAGAGTGGCCATGATAGCAAACATTAGAACTTACTCTTTTCTGGAAAATGCTTGCAATTTTCCATTGATGGCTATTAAATGACTAAAGCTAATTGAAATTGGATTAGGGCTAATGTAGTCTGTGTACTCTTCCAGGGTTTTACAGACTCCTTAGTGAGCAAATGGGGAAGGGGAATCCAAATTACCCTTGACCATGTAAACAGCTACCCCTTTCTAATGTTGCTTCTTATTTTGTGTCATTGAAATGCTTGTTAAACTTGTCTTTTATGTGTCTTTCTATGAAATACTTAGCTTGTGACTCTTGTGTTCTGCATTAGTTTTTTTTTCTCCCCCTTTTTTAAATAAATTTTCAGATGCACAGCGTGGTCAGGCAATTACTGGCAGAGTTTTATTTTAAGTAGCATGAAACAATTCTGTATTTGTAGTGAAAATTAGTACTCAACTCTAGAAGCTAAAGGATAACAATCCAATGTGTTAATTTCTTAACCCTCCATAAATTGCTTATTTATATAAGTCCATGCTCTTCAGTCTAGTTTTTACAAATACAGCTTGTTTTCTGTTTAAAGCTTTCCGTGAACTTTGTATCGTCTGTTTTAGGAAAGCTGTTGTTTCCATAAATCTTTTCTAATGTCCTTTAGGTTTTTTTCCACCATTTCTTTACAATTCCCCAAGGTTTGGGTTTGCTTTGTGACTGACACAATGATCTAGTGACGAGGGCCTCCGTGAGCCAGCCGGGGACTCGCGTGTCCTCGCCGTGGCGCTTTTGTGTGCGGCTGCATCCTTCCTTTTGCCTCCGCGGCCTCGCTTTCCCAGGTGTGCGCACCGCGGGGTTAACAAATCACCGCGCTTGGCTTTGCTAACTTTGGGAGGCTAATGGTGAGCCTCTGTGCAGCAGTTTCCAGGTTTAATGTTCACAAAGCAAATAAATGTGTTGTAAAATCACTCTCACCCAAGTCTTGGGCTCTCTTAATGGTGTTTTTTTGTTTGGTTTTTTTTTGTTTTTGTTTTTAAATGGAGCGGAGTATAGGAAGATACCCAGAATCAATTTTTATTCAATTAATGGTGCTTTCCTTGAACATCCTGTGCAATGTGTAGGCAATCTTAGGAATGCAAGCTAAAACTATGCTTTTTGAGTTTTTGTTTAATTTATGGAAAAGGCTTTAGGCTTTGTGTGTTTCTTTGTATTTTGTCACCTCTTTCCCTGTCTGTCAATCTCTAAATAGGATTTTACTGAAGAACAAAACTGGATATGCCATCTTCAAAGAGGGCATGTGTCCAAATAAATGCAAGAATCACTGCTGAGGCTGCTTCTGCATGTATCTTATTCTAAGTGGTAAAATTAAATCAGCTTTCAGATGATGTCTGTAAAAGCCCTTTCTTGTTCAAATATAGCAAGGTGTAGTGTTCTTAACTTTATTTTTAACAGACATCATAAAGTCTTTTGGAGGACTGTATCACATTCTTCTTGTAAGTATATGCAATGTATTTAAGAGTCTAATTTGCAAAAATGGTGATTGTATTAACTTCAAATTAGGCTCAAGGAAAGTTGTAGGTAACCCCTTCCTCTAAGGGAAGATATTTAAGAAGTTGAGGAAGCTTATTAACCTAGGTGACTTGTTAGCTGCTTGTACTCTTTTCCATCATAGTATCAAGGTAAAAATTACTTGGGGAGCAATAATTGTTCCAAAGGTGTTTAATTCAGTTCAGTGCATCCGACATATCTGCTGTCATTTTTATTTATTTGTGTCAATGAGGGAGTTGGGCACCTGCTAACAGCAGATGAATACATGATAGCATTTTCTGTTTGTTGTTGGAGTGTTTTATTTCGTTAAAATGCTGTACCTGCTTGTAAGCATGTTAGAGAAAAGATTGTGTTGGGCATCTTGTGGTAGCGTTAGGTCCTTTTGCTCCCACCATGAGGTAATGGAGATGGAGTTCACTCCGAAGTTGTTTTCAGCATAGCTTAAGAAAACACTTTATATGTTCCCATAACTTATGTAGCTATCCTTAAAACTGCTGTTTTTAATGAAACTTCATTTGCATCTTCTCCCACTGGAGACAGCTGTAGGTTAAGACTAGCCTGACTAAGCTGTGCCAAAGGTAGGAGTAAGGAGTTTTTTATATGCTGATTAATTCTCTTTCACTCCTTTGGGAATATCTGGTATTGCTTAAATTGATTGCTCTAAGCAATATAGCAACATTTTTGACCTTCTAAACCGAAATTCAGCAAAAAAAATAAAAGGGGGGGGGAAGGAAAACCTCCATGTTGGAGTTCTACATAAGTGCAGTTGAAACACAGTGAAATGAAATAGAGGTGTTATCTTCTGGTATTGTTGTCTTCCGGTGGTATTGGCTGGTGATCTCAACACCTTTGGGGGAGATGGAATCGGAGACCATGGTAGTTGCCCATACCTTGCATGGGAACGGTATTAGATGAGAATCGGTTTCTCTTTCTCCATAATCTGACTTTTGACCTCACATGATTTGTGAATCAGAGCATCCATTTCTTGCCTTCGTTAAGCGTTTTGCATCTGTGCTGTTGCATAGCTAAGGGCAGAAGTAGTTTTTGATACCTTTACTTGTGTATAAAACGCCTGTATAGCTTTGTAGGAAGGGATAAGTCAACATTATTTGTTTTTTGGAAGTTAATTTACAGATGTGCGGTGCCAGGTGACCGTAAGCTGCAGCTTGCTTGCTTTGCAGGAGCTCCTGTTTGGATGCAGCGTTGAGGATCTTTCTTTGTGGCTCTGAACATGAGACCGTTTAATCATTCCCCTTTGCCCCACCTCCAGCTTCCCTCTTCTTCCCCTCCCTCCCCAAATTCCCTGAAGATATGATAATTAAGCAGGTGCCGTATATCGTAGCTTTGTGCGAGCGTGAGAAACGGCAGTCGGTCGAGAATAGCTGGAGCCGCGCTCGAGGAGGAGGCATTTCTTCTTAACCTGTTGGCAGGAACGTCAATCACTGTCAGGCGGGCCGCCGTGGGCCTCGAGACGCGACGCGTACCGCTCCGCAGCCGCGCCGAAAGCGAGCGAGAATAAAGCCGGGAGCGGGTTTGCCGGACGCCGAATTAGCTCGTTGTGACGGACGGCGGGCTCCGGACGCGGGCTGCGAAAGGCGCCGAGGCGGGCGAAGGCGCCGCGCGCCGGGCCGGGGCAGACGGGCCGCTGACTCCGGCTTGACCTCCGCGTCGGGGAGCCCCCCGGGCCGCGGTGGGAGCCGCCTCATTGAGATGCAGGGCACGGGCGGCCCGGCCGCAGCTGTACGCTGGAGGCGCGGGCTGCGAGCGCGTCCAGGGCCGCGCCGACAGCGCAATCAAAGAGCCTGGCCCCCTTCTGTACTCTGCTGAATAGACAGGCAAAGCAGAGGTCCTCCTCTCCCAGCCAGCGCGCTGGGAAGGACATTAGCATACTCTTTTTCTTTTCCCTCTCCCCCAGCTACCTAAAACCTGGCACTGGTTTTAAATATCTTGTTTTGACAGTGTGCGGAGGGAAGAGAAGGGGGTTGCACCAACTCTATAGATGCATGTGCAGCTACTAGGAAAAATATTTGAATTCAGATCTCTTTGTTTTTTTGAATCACCTTGGACTCTTTTAATTGCTTAGTATCAAGTATTTATGATATGAAATTAGCTCACTGTGTTTGGGATCAGCTTATTTCTGAGAGGTTTAGAATTGCAAAGACAACCTTCAAACCCTATTTTCTTTTCTTTTTTCCGTTCTTTTTTTCCCCCTCATCTGTTTTGCTTTCGGCTGATTTGAGTGGCCAGTTACAATATTTACTGAAATGCAGAAACTAACTGCAAGTCCCCGTTCCGTTCTCCAGGCGGGCCAACACGTGCGAGATGGGAGCATCCAAAAGCTCCGCGTCTTTAAGGAAGCTGGCATCTATTTTGCCGAAACCTTATTAGGCAGGCAGGATGCAGACCACTTCTCGCTGCCAGTGAAGTTTGCGAAATGAGTCACGCCGCCCTCGGCCAGGGGAGCGCTCACCCCGCAGTCGGCATAACGTTCGTGCTTCGCTCGGGTGGCAAAGTGCCGCACCGTCAAGGAATGCGGCGCCTTTCCCGAGCGCGTGGGAACGCGACGGAGCCTTGCGTAACTGAAAGGCTCTAATATTTGGAGCGTTAACTTCAGTCGTAATTAACGGTGCTACTTTTGATGCTGAAAGTATACTATTTTATCTGTAGAATTGAGGTAGCTACTTGAGCACTTGTGATATAACTGAGACCTTGTTTTCACCCAGTGCTCCTGGGCTTGTTCTAGTTGCTTTGGGATGTGAGAAAGTTAATAGCTGGGCTAGACCTTTTGGAAACGATCAGGAATATCACTGGATCCTTGCTTGGTTAACCTAATGAATTTTTTTTTTCTATTAAACCATTTGTATATATGAGTTGATTTAAAAAAAAATAAGTAAAGGCTTCTTAAATATAGTCTGTTCTGAATTAAAGGGTGTGGTGTTGGCTCCGAACGAGCTTGATGCAGCAACAAGCATGCAGCAGTTGGTAAATAAAGATGGATTTTCTTTTGTTCTGCTGGTGCTTGCTGCTCATTATTCTCCACTTATCCCGTAAGCTTCCCAGGGAGTGGCAGCTGTTTCTGATGTTAGACACTCTATCAGTGGTAGACAGCTCCAGATTCGGTGAGACACTGTTGTGGAGAGAAGAAAATAACCTAACCCTGCACTATTGTAAATCCTCGGCAGAATTAACTTTTCATGAACCAAGAGAGTTTTATGTTTAACTTTCAGAAATACTCAGATGTAAGCGTGCTTTGCACCACGTCTTGTTGTGGAAAGCTTTTTTGGCATGAGATGGATTTACATTTTAAGTGTATATTAAGTATTGTAATGTGCAGTGTGGGGGCAGATACAAGGCAATAAAGTGAAATCAGTCTGTAACAATCTTCCGTTTGCAGATATGTACAGTTTGGGAGTTTTTGCAATTTGAAAATTGCTTTGAGTAAATAGAATGGTGCATAAAGATTTTAAATAATAAAGCTAGCAAGTTCAGAGGAATCTATTTGATGCTAGAGTTTTATACGTAGGATTTATAACCCATGCTCTTGCTTTTTTGTCTCTGCAGTGTTAGCATTCTGTTACTGAAAACAAAGAAAGCTCTGCCAGGGCATTACACAAGCAATGAATCACAGAGGAAAAAATGTTTTGCTTTGTAAATTGTTCAGTTTTCTGTGGTGCATCATCATCATCATTATATTATTATTTTTACTGTTGTCTAATGGAATCACCACACATGCGTGCACTTACTGTACTTCACGAATTTCTTGTAGTGAGACTACCTAACTAATGTTATCAGTGACTCTAGCTAACTTGTTTATGAGTCTTAAAAACAGTACTGCAACAAGAACAAAAACCAGGACAGAAATCAAAACAGCTCACTCTTCAGGCTTTGACAGCTTACGGAGGAAGGAAAAGGTGTTAACGTTTTTCAATCAACTTTGTCCCAGCAGTTCCATGCACTTACATTTTTGTCTGCGTTGACAAATCTGTTGTCTGCCTAAAATACTCAGATTTGCTATCATGATCAATTTGTTGCTCCTCACAGGTTGTAGAAAGTTTGTGGTGTTTTAGCAGTTGATAGCGCCAGCCATGAGACTCTGCGCCTTGTACGTTTTCCTCGAGACTATTGGCAAATCTGTGTTTCAGGATCTCTGAAGAGGAATGATAGTTTGCTTAGGCTTGACTATGAAGATAAACTTGCCGATTATCTGATTGGGCAGTCGCAGGCAAGGCAGTGTCATGCCAGTTTGCTGCAAGATTTAGAAGTGTAACCTTAGACTGTGTTATATAATATACTTATGCCATAGATGCTGCAGTGTGCCTTATACTGCTGCAGACCATTGATTCGTGGGTGCTGGTGTCCTCTGTAAGAGCAATTATCGATAGATTAGATTAGATAGATTATCAGTTCTCATGATTCATTAAGCTCCAGAGATGTGGAAAAAGAAGTTTAAAACTTTTTTTTACTAATTTCAATTTAACAGGGTGGATGAGGAATCAGAACCAGCTATAGTGATGAATAGGTAAAGGTCCATGTAAAATGGTGCGATAGTAATGAAATCATTATGTATGTGTATGTGGGTTGTTTTTTTTTTTCCCATGTAGAGAGGGTGAATGGTGAATGCAGGCAAGTATGGAGGAGGGTGCCACAGATATGCATTACACAATTTTGAATACCATGTGATTAATCCTACTAGATGCTGTGTATGTAACAAACAGAAACAGATCAGTGGAATAAAGCTGTAAGAAAATGAGTCAAACATAAGCATCTAATAAAATATAAAATAGGTAAGGGAGATGAGTCTCTTGTGACAGTTCAGTGTAACTTTGTGTTAAGTCATGCATGCTTCAGTGAAAACAATAATCACATAGTAATTGCAGACTGTGTTTTTTTTTAAAAAAAGTGAATGTCTCCTATGTAAATACCATTTGGGAAGACTTGTAGATAAGGGAGTAAAGAAAACCGAAACCACAACTTTTTTCTCCTCTTCCCAATCAATCTGGCTTCACCCATAAACATGGGTGCAGGAAGGAGCGTAAGATGTTTCTGCTCACTTGAGACCTAGGGTGGGTTAATTTTACGTTTAGTTTGTGAGATAAGGTAGTTTGTTCACCCTCTGAAGGCGTTTTCAGGCTATGCTGATATAGATTAGCTGTTGCCATGTTTCTTTTATGAAAGAGAAGAAAAGCGCCAGCATACTGGGTATGTAATGGGTACGTTCCAAAATCACGATAGTCCGGCGGCTGCCTGCCTCGGTCTGTGTGCCTGGCAAACCTCTCCAGCAAGAGCAAGACAGAGTCTGCTAGGTAATTTCTTACCCCTGTAGCTACAGCTGTGGTGTAATGAGATTGGAATAATCTCACTGGTCTGGCAACTTAAATGTGAAAAGCTTCGTAATCCGTTACTGAGCCCAGAAAGTTATCAGCTTTTAATTAAGGTCAGATTTTTTTTTTTTTTTTAAAAAAAAAACTTCTTGATTTATTGCCTTATTTGTGAATGTTAAGTCGTGACAGCTATATGCGAGTTCCTCTGAAATCCCTAAAACGTTTATCATTTCTGTAAGCTTCTTGCAGGTAGGTGCAACGCCTAACCTGCCACTGGAATAGACTTAAAACAAAAACTAATTTGTGTGTATGCCTTTTCTTTCATCTTCCTTTTTTCTGTGTAGCAATGCTTTGCTGCTCTGCCAGTGCAAATAGCAGCCATGTATGCAGAAAACATCTATTTCAAGTATACCAGTGCAGCCTTTATGTGAATCTCCCCTCCCTTCCCCGTAGTTTCTTGCTTTAGAATAAAAAGTTAAAAGCGTAGCAAGGGCTAAACAGGGGAAGGTGTAGGTAAGGGGGTGTGCACACATGGGCCTGTGGAGTGGAAGTCGGGGTTGTGTGGACTTCTGTTTACATGAGCAAAAAGGACGAGCGCGAGCAGAGGGCAGAAGTGACGTGGCTGGTGCACGAAGCAGGTTGAAGCTGCGCTGCAGGAGACGTGGTCTGTGGGGAGAGACGCAGCAGCTGCAGGGGGGTTGCTGGGGCAGGAGCCATCTCGCCGGCAGAGAAGGCATCCCCGGAGGAAAGGAGCAGCAGGAGAAGGGGTGCGTGTGGGGCCCTGGAGAACGGAGGCAATGCCAGAAGGCTGCCTTAGCCCATAAATCATGGGAGTCTTGTCTCCTCACCACTCTTGTTGGAAGAGCCTGCTGCCAGCCTGAGCCACCATGAGTGCTGGATGCCAGACCCATCAGTGCTCTCGGGCAAGTCCTCGGGCCTGCCCTTTCTGTACAGAGCGGAAGGGAACGTGGTTTCTAGGCTGGCTCTCACCTGCTCCCTTGTCCTCTCCCTGATGGCAATTAAACAAGAAAAGCAAACACAAAACCCTATCGGAGGGTGTAGCTCCTGCGCAGCTCTGGGTACTTCGTAGAGACCTCTTCACCATCTTATTTCATTATTATAATTTTTTAATCAGTTACTAGTGGATAGGAGCAAAGCTCTGGGGAGTGAGGTTGATACCTTGACTTGAGTAGCCCCTGACTGTGGCTTTCATGATGGAGCACAACAGAATTGTTTTTGGTAGGGCCTAGAGGCCCAATTTCATATCGTGTGAGGGTCTAGAGACACTGACTAAAAAGATGAAAACATGGGTGAAGAGCAAGGGGGAGGTTGAGGCACACCAACCTGTGCAGAGTCACCTGGAAGAGCCCCAGGTTGGACCCATATCTTCTGTCCTTGATGAGTAAATCCAGTAAATAACAGGTTTTGATCTATTCTTTTTATTCTGCTGCTGGAGACTTTGAAAGTGGCTGTAATCTTGTTATGTGACTGTTACCTACACAGAAATACTCAGATGAGCAGTAGCATGGTGTGATCAAGGGATGCTTTCTTCAAAAAGAAAGGTGTTTTTCAGAATAGATGATCGATTTAATCTTTCTAGTGGCTCTACATCATCCAATATTTTCCACTTTGTATTGTGATATATCATCTCATGTTTCATGCTTGAGATGTTGTGAGAGGAGTGAGTGATGTTATGTAACTTATGCAGAGAATTATCTTTTTTATGTTCTAAAAGTGACTGTTGGTTTGATAAAGCAGTTGACTAATTAGTAAATTACCCATTGTTGTTTAAAATACTTGCGCTGCAAAATGTAAATGAAAAAAATTTCTCCACTTGTCAGTATGAAAAATGACAATAGCAAAAATAATACATAGGACATCTGCTCTGATTTTTTTTTAAATTTTAAAATGCATTTAAGGCAGATGTTGCAGAATTGGAATGGAAATAGGAATAGATAGCAAAACAAAACATAGCTGTTTACCTTTTATGAAGTCCCATTTTTATGGTTAACATCGCTAGCAATATCCAACTCAGTTTCTGTATTTTTCTATTGTTTGTATCAGAATGGACTGAAAGTCCTTAAAAGCGCTGCTAAGTCAGGATGATGTGTAGTTTCAATGTTTAAGAGTCCTTATTGGGAAGTCTGTGTTTTGGGGTGTTTTCTGATGATCCCCTTTGCCTGTTCTTTTTTCCCAGGAGAATACATAAAGACGTGGAGGCCACGGTATTTTCTTTTAAAGAATGATGGCACATTCATTGGTTACAAGGAACGACCACAGGATGTTGACCAACGGGAGTCGCCTTTAAATAACTTCTCAGTAGCTCGTAAGTGTTTTTAAATGTGCTCCCTCATCCGGTTTGGGGGTTGATGTCGTCTTGTGATGTAGCACTGGTAAGCAGCATCAGTACCATTCAAATCTGCCCAAAACAGGCAGTGATTTTAAATGCTTCTTTTTTTCCCTTAATTTGAGATGATTAAAAAAAAAAAAAAAATCCTGTTTCAGTAATGAATGTAGGTTTGATGTATGGATACTCAATCTGTGTCTGTTTCTTTACAGTTTGCTATTGATTTACTGTTTCTGGTTATAGAATAAAATGGATTTATTGATATTTTCTATGTCTGTTTTTCAGCAAGTTGCTTTAAAGTGAAAATTGACCCAAATAAATGTCTCAGTACTTGGCAGGTAGACACTGCCTAAATGTTTCAGCCTCTGTTCTGCCATCAGGTCTGGATTCAAGTGGCATTAACATAGATCAGTCATCTGTTAAAGAGAATGTGGATTGAGCACTGGATAAAACACACTCAGTTTTTCTTAATTTTGAAAACAAACCTATTTTTCTTCTATCAGAGCCAACAAAGTGTTTGGAAGTAATAAAATCATCTAACCTCTGCACTCTTTCCTATGCAGGCATTTCTGACTGCTCAGGTGCCACAGCACAGAATGTAATAGAAGAACTTGAAGAGAATTTCCTTTTCTTGCTCATGTTTTTAACCTTTCCCTGTATCCTTCCAGCCTTTATTTTCTCCTGTTCTTAATCTTTCCTGTCTCATGATCTGCCTGTGTCTCGTCCCACCACTTAAAAATAGATCATTGTGGCACCTATTATTAACAACGATCTGTTCTGTGTTCCTGATGACTAGTAGAAGGGAAGTTTCTGCAGTGAGAAGTGTAGGGGGCTTTCCTTCTTCATGACAGGGCAGTTTGTAATATGTGGGGTTTGTCTTCAAATTTGACCTTTTAAACAGTTATATTTTGGAACACTTTGTGCCTGGAAAAGGGCAGAGTAGCCTGAGGAATAAATGCAGATCTTCATTTTTACCTGGTGGCATCAATACCTGCGCATCCCAATATATGTCCTTATTTTTTTAAATAAAGTTTTAATACTAACTGATGATAGGAATAAATAATGACATTCTGTACTGATGGCAACGGTATGTCCAAGAACGCTTTGGAGATTTTTATCTCAAACTATTTTAGAGAGAAAATTGATGTAGTACGTGCACCTCAGTAATGACATGGTACTTTTCTCTTTAGACTGTTATCTCCTTACAGGTCAAGAAAGTAAAGAAAAGCAACAGGAAGGCATTAATTCATTGACAGTCTTTAAAAGCACTTGGTCTGTAGCCAGAGGCTTTTAACAAATGCACTTTTTGCAGGACAGTTTCATTCTGTTGATGCTATATGCATTACTTAAAGTAATTATTTACTGCAGCTCGGTGCTAAGGAATAAAAAAGGGTGTGTTCCCTTCTCTTTGTCCAGGTTGCTTTCAGAAAGGGTTAACTTAAATTTATTTTTCACAACAGGAATATGCTGCTTTTTTGGCAAATTGAGCCTGTCAGCCTTGGCATTTATATATAAACAAGTTGTTACCATGGTATCAGAGCATCGTCAAGAAAGATGAGACACGTGCCCCTACAATAAGGTGTAGCCCCCATAAGTGGGACTGTGGGGAAAGCAGTAGGTGGGAGGATGTTCTTAGTTAGCAGTGATTCTTACCTGGCAATCCAGTTGTAGTGGCAGGGCTGGAGGACCTTGAAGATTATGGGGAAGGCCTCCTTGCTGGAAGTTGCTATAGTGGTTTTGGTCTCACTGCAGCAACTACTGTCTCACCAGGATTTAATTTTTCATGTAGGCACTGGCACGCAGTGCTGATAGTGTCAGTGTGGCTCCCTTCTAGTTACCCTTCCCAGTGTATCATTGGATTTGTTTTGCACCACGACTTTCCCCTTTGAACTTGCTCGCCTTGTACTTTCTCTTGAGTTAACTTGTTGAGTTAGCGTGAGTTAACTCGAGCATCTCTGGAAGAACAGGCCAGGATGCAGTTTTCACACTATAGACAAAGCCTGCAGAAGGCAGCTGCCAGCAAAAGTGGGGGTGGATTTTACTTTAATGCTTTGTAAAAATTCATCACTTTTTTTTTTTCATGTGATCATGGAAGCCCTGACTTTTTTGTTAATTAGTGAACTAGATTTTTTTAATGAGATGGCAGGCTGTCTCTGTCAGTCTGTGCTTTGGAAGTGGTCCCATGCTTCTGTGTAAAATCTTTACCCTCTTCTGCTGTTTTTTTTTTTTTTTTAAAAGTAGTTTTTTGTCATTGCAAGTGGAAGTGTGTGGTTTTGTATGTGTAATTTTTTTTTTCCCCATGACTGGTGAACTATTTTCGACTATTTTTTTGCTTGCAGTGTTGCATTCATGTTAAGTGTCTTTGCCAACTGATGAAAGGTAGGAATACTCATTTGAGGAGAAAACGTTGAAAGAAGGTGGCATTAGCTAATGATGTTTTGTCTTTTTCTCTTAGTCTCTTCTTTATCTGAAACCAGCCTCTCCTTTCAATTTGTGATGGTTTTGATATGTCTGTGAAAACTTGCTTAGAGAGCTCCCATGCTAGAGAGACTCAGTTTATTTTTAATACCTAATTTTCTATTTATAATAGCCAAACATCTGTCTGTAGCTCAGCGATACGTTTAAGGAGTTTATTTTCCCCAGAAGTTACCTATTGGTGTTTTTACTGCTTTGTGTTTTCTCCTTAACCTCCAAAAGACAGTGCCTAAACTACTGAGTATCTGACTTTTTTGAGTCATATTTTTGTTCATGTTCTTTACTTCTCCACTAAGACAGAAGGAATAAGAGTCTGCACCTAAACAGTTATTTATGCCTCCCCCGCAGATAAATAACCGATGGAGCTTGTGCTGTAAATCTGTTAGATAAGCAGTATTCATACTGATTGTAATCTCAGAGTATCATGCGTGCCTATCTACCAGGTTATAAGCCCTTAAAACTATGTAGCTGAAAAAGGTAGTATACGGGGAAAAATGACCTGGAAAGAAAGCTCATACGCCTTAGAAAGAAGGGATTATTTCTCCCACTGTCAAAAAAGAAGGTAGACTGTAGTGGTTTGGTTGTGCAGCAGAAGACATAAATGCTCAGCAGCATGAGTGCTGCTTTTGGGGCAGGAACATGTATCTGTGGTCAAGCATTCATCTGGGCACAGGATGGTGAGATTGTAGTAGGCACGTTTTCTGTATCCCCTGCTCCAGGGGCCACATTAAACTCCAGGTCTAGGCTCCCATGTCTTCATATGTGTCATGCTGAGATGTTTGGAGGGGGGAATCTGTTCAGTGGTGCTGGGAGAAAAACAGCATCTCTATGTAATATTCCTGTTTGCCATACCAAAGTTTCATTTATTCAACGTTCTTCTGGCCTAACTTGCTTTTTTTTTTTTTTTTTTTTTTTTTTTCCTTTCCCCTTCTCCTTCCTTAAAGAAACCAAAGCAGGAATGGGAAAAATTCTTCCTTGACATCATTGGTTTAAAGCGTGATGTCGTTATAAAGGGAGCAGAGTTTGACACTTTCATCGCGAGTAATCTGCCTTTTAGCTTAAGTGCTGGGGAAGCAAATATTGTGACATTTTAGAAAGTCACTGGGATAATACTGAGTGTCTCTCAAATACAAAATGGTAATTTACATTTGAATGCCTTGGTGTCTATTCCTGTTAGGAACAATTTCTCTGTCCTACTTACTTTAAAAGACCAAACGCCAGGAAAGAATCAAGAGGTTCTTTAGAGCAATTTAAATCATTTTTAACAGGCTGCTGTTTATAGTGCTTACTTTGTGGCAAGTGGGGAATACTTACGTTGGCATTTTGACAGGAAAGATTGTCTTCAAAGTGAGTAAGCGACCCTCAGCCCTTATGTGAAATGTGAGTGTTTTTATAGCAGAACCCCCACACTTGCCACGAATCAGACCAAATATTATTCAGAGTCTGGATTTGTGCTTTGCTTTAGTGGTGCATGTTGCCGTACATCATTATAAAAGCTGAGTTTGGTGCCTTCTCTAGCTTGCCAGCTGAAAGAGCAAATAACAGAATTAAGCTTAAAAGTAAGAAAAAAACCCTAATACTTCATAGTTTCTTTGGTTAAAAATCCATGAAATTAAATTATATATAAGGAGAACTTTGTGATAGCCTCAGACTTTGAAACTGGTGTGGCACAACGCTTTGGTAATGCAAGTTACTAAGCAAGCTGTCTGTATTTCTTGATATGTGCTGTTATGATTGAGCAGGGTAATTAGACAGCATATTGTTCACTAAACAAAACACTTCTATGTGACATACTTGAATTATAGTGGTTATTAACTGCCAAATCTCTATTATTCATCTTGCTGTATGCCTTAAAGATTGCTGGATCAGCAAGCTTAGCAAATATCAATGGACAGCCCTGATTTAGGGGAAAAGTGGTGATGTTTAATTGGTCCCCTTCTATGACTGGAAACACCTAGTGTGGTTTATTATGCTGAAATCCAATAGCTACAGTTCAAGATTAGCTAAATACCTGTACTGCTACTTCAAAATACTAATTCTGAGAGACTGAATGTGAATCTGAAGGTTGTTTTAAGAAAGCAAATCCCTCTCAATTTGTTTTTTCGTAATGTTGTGCTTTTTGATAAGTATAAGAAAACAGCTCTGGATCTGCATGAGGTTAGAAATAGTCTGATTTTTCTTCTCTGAGGCCTCAGACGGAATCAGGATCGCTTATGGCTGCATTGGACAGATTCGGAGGACAGTCCCAGCCTTAACCTAGCATGTTAGGCAGACAAAAATAATAATAATAATTTTATATATATCAGTCTAGAAGAACAGCAGCAAAGCTAAGGTGGTTGATCTCGGAGCACGGCTTGGACCTCTTGAGTTAAGTTTCTCGGAGTCCAGCCTACTGGGCTGTGCCAGCTCACGCCACTGTGTTCAGCATTAATTGCCATTCTGCAAAAGATGATGGAGGTTCCTGGAGCACTGACTATGGTATGCTGAAAACATGGCTGCATCTTTTTGCCAAAGTTCTTTAACTTTGGTGAATAAGAGTGCTGTTTATCACACTAAAGCCTTTTCATGACTCATTAGTAAACTTTCTCTTATCTAATTGCAGTGCTTTTGGAGGATGCAATATAACCTCAGTGCACTATTAAAGAAAAATTAGATTTTCTTCTCATGGAAAATGCAAAGTTAGTTATTGAAAAGCTTATAATTCGAGTAGCAAATGAGGCATGAAATATATTGCCAAAAGTACAGCACCCCAAAACACTGGCGGTAAATATTTTATCTTGCTGCTAATTAAGAGTCTGAATTTAAAACTGAGCACTCTGAATTTCCACAATAATAAAATTAACCTAACAATACTAGCGTAGCCTTAGTGATGTGTGCTGTTATTCTGGCTGCATTCCATTTTTCAACTTACACGATACGGAAAGTAGAGCATGTTTGTAGCTCTAGCAGTAAGCAGAAATTTCTCCTTGCCTTTATAGTGCCTATTTATTTGGCATTTACTTGTATCTGTTTACTTGGAAGGTGATTTAGAACTTGAAGACTAATAGCAAGCTTGTGGTTTCATTAACTGTAAGGAAAACATTTTAATGTAATAAAAAGAACATCTACTTATCTTTTTTTTTTCCTCCCCAGCTGCTTTGTTTCTGATTTTGATTTTCCTTTAATAGGAGCTATCTAATTGGTATTAAGAGTTTCTATTCATGTAATTCTGAAAAACATGGTGTTTTGGCCTTTCAGTTATGATTCCACTGACTTTCTTTTGTTTTTCAGTTGTTCTGCTTTAGTATGACTAGTGGACCCTTAATCAGGTGCCTGTCTCAGGGCCAGATTTAAAGGGCAAATGCTCGTAATATCCTGTGAAGCTCAAACTAGTAGATGTGGCCTTAAAAATAAAACTAATTCTCTATTCATGAGACAGAATTTTTATGAAGAAACTTGTATTTTTGAATGTAGCCGAGAGACGTTCAGGCTGTGATTTCTCAGATGAAGTGATCCATATTTCCGTAAAATTTGTTGGTTGTGTTTAAATCCTGGCAGTGATGTAAAGCGTTGGCTGCGTGTCTATCCAGCGTCCAACTGCTCGATGGCAGCTATCCAGGACGCTTTGTGAACGGGGTCTTTTCTGGGGGTGTGCCTCTGCAGTTTGATGTTCCCTCTAGTGTTTGAGCACTGGAAATGCTCTCCTCCAGAGGCTGATCTTTTTGGTCATTTTGCAGTGCCCTGACATATCCTCTCTATCGACTCCTTCAGAGCCAAGGACAGGGTTTTATGTCAGTAAAAATCCAAAGGAGGAAAGGCGGAGGGTTGGCTTTAATTTCAGTGGATGTTATTGCCTCATTATCAGCTGACTTTGTCCATGTGCTTGGCTTGGGATGACCTTTGGAGTGGGGGACCTGTGTCGGAATGGCTTCTGTATCACCTCGCGTTACTACTTACCTTTCCAGGCCGATCAGCTGGGGAGCCTTCCTAAGCAGAATTTGATTTGAGTGCTGCTGCTGCTTAGATGACTATTTACCGAGCTATTTATTGGTTTCATCAACATACTAAATTGTCTCAAGTGTCCTAAAGAAGTACTTACGGAGATTTCTATGGCTGATTAATCACAACAGTTTGTTAGATAAGAATAAAGACAAATGATTATTTAAACCTGCTTATGTACCATGACTCTTTCTTCCTCGATTGTGGTAGAGTGCCAGCTGATGAAGACAGAACGACCTAAACCAAACACATTTATCATTAGATGCCTCCAGTGGACCACAGTAATTGAAAGAACGTTTCATGTGGAGACTCCAGAAGAGCGGTATGTTTCATTCATATTTAATATATAAACTAGTTGAGAAAGCAGCTGCAAGTGTTCAGCATTAATAGCAAGTCCTTTCCTGAAGCTCTTATTTATCGGGTGATGGAGGTCTAGACTGAAAAATGACAAATAATTTGAGCATCTTAGTTTTAGTGCATGTTCTAGTATAAAAGACACCTTATAAAGGGGGCTGGCTTTTCAGAGGGTGAGGTTGGAATGGTATTTGGAAATGAAATGCTGTTAGGTTGGGTATCCAAAAAGGCAGGTGCATCTGTGTGCCAGCAAACAGGTAGTTATTTCTGGAAACCTAGGGTTTGTTTCCCATTGGAAATATTGCAGTGTATGAAATGGAGGGTTTCTGACCTGAGAATTCCTGGAAGGGTGATTTAAAGTGAAAGAAACATTTAGGCAAAGTTGAGTTATATCAAAATACTGACCTTTTAAAGTCTTTTTAGATACTTCCTTTTTTTTCTAAGGAAAATGTTAGTTGTTTCATTGCTGATTGCTAATGTTTTATGCAAATTAGATAATATAGGTGATACTTATCTGCTGCAGGTGCAGATTTCTATTTCAGCTGTTAGGAAACAAAGCTAAGAGCATGCATCCTGTGCTCTTGTCATTGGAGAATTGATCTCTTTCCTCCTGAGAGAAGAGTTTTCTAGCACAGCTATTCTACAACTATAGCCTATTTAAATATTTACTTGCTCTTCAGGAACTGCACTTAAATTATTCCAGTATCATTGCCCTCGGGGAAGGGGTATTTAAAACCCTTGTCCTCCATGCATATGATATTGGCACATACTTTTAAGATCAGCAAATTCTAACTAGTGTTCTTTATGGGTTTCTTACTTAGCCTTTTCATGCACTGATTTAAAGAAGATTCCTGTTTATTGCTTTTGATTCTGTTACAGTGTTCAGAAGAAGATGAAATCAAGTTAAAAGGAAAGAAAAAAAAAACTTGATTCTTGTTTCATGTAGTAGCTTTGTGGTCAGTGACCCTAAAGGGAGTGAATAACAATTTCTACTTGGGGGAAGATTGTATTTCTTTTTTTTTTCTTTTTCTTTTTTTTTTTTTTCCTTCTCTCTCTTCTAGCAAATTAAGTCAGCTCCATGACACTTCAGGGCTTGGAGTGTTAGTCACCTCTGTTGTGTGCACTTGGGACACAAACTCTGAGGGTGAAATACTGGTCCCTCAGAGATCAAACATATTGACTTCCAGGGAACCAAGGTCTCAACCAAGTCAGTAACAAATCTAAAAAGAGATAAGAAGGTAGATGCATGCTTTTGGTTTTAAAGAACAGAGAAAACTAAACTTGTTCTCTGAGAGAAATAGAGAAATACAAATTCTGAATACTAAAAATGACCAGAACACAAAAGAATGTGTTCATAGTGTTGAGCAAAAGGTCTCTGGGGAACTTGAGGAGGATGTTCAAAACTGTTATTAGGTTTATAAACATGATCTGCATCCCCTTGCTGCAGCAGACAGGGCTGCATAGTGTATGTTGACTAGCCTTCCCCAAGCAGTGAACCTTAGCTAAAGAAAATGAATAGAGTGAATGGATTCTTCTAACCCAAGACCAGTAATTCTACGTTGCTGACTTTCTCCCACCTTGGAGATAAGCTTGAGGGAATTTTCCCTAGATATCTTTTGTGTCCTTAGTACAGAAGTAAATAGTGCATTATTCAGAAAATATTCAAAATAAAAAATGCATAGACCGTGAAAGGCCCTCCGTGTAATTGTTGTAGTTCTTATTAGGATGTTGTCAGGTACTTTTTCCCCTGGACTTTGCTTCCTCTGTGGAATGCTTCACTTCTTCCACCCATCTGAAATTGAAATTCAAGTAGTCAGTTTTCGTTTTGTTTTTTAAAGCTAATGAATCAGTGGGATATATCCTCAAATGTACACCTCTCTCACAGCTGTTTGCTACATAGTTCTACTTTCGCAGAACCATTGAAAAATTTGACATTGATTATGATGGCTTGGCTTCCGCAGTACTTTGCAGATTGTGCTTGGACTTATTCAGCATTGACTACTTCTTTTTCTGATGTAGTCACAAATTTACCTGGGATGTTGTTGGGAGCAGAGTTTAACCAGTGTCCAAATCTATTACTGAAATCGTATCCTGTTCCCTACAGATACCAAAGACAGCAGAACATGTTAAATTGACATTGTCCATAGAACATCCATTCAGCCTCTGTAGACTTTAAAACTATTTCCCAGACTCTGTAAGCCCTTGTGAATTGGATGATAGTTTTGTTTGATAGGTTTGCAGTGAAATGAAGTGAGTAGTTTCCGAAGGTGTGAAATTCCCCAAAGCACACTTCCTCTCGAGTAGAAGTAGTTTCCATAGAAGTAGAGGGAGGAAGGGGGCTTATATTAAAACACTTGTTGCTGAAACAGCTGTAGAAACTTTCTTGTGACCAAGACCTGCGCTTAAAAATAGTCTCTGAGAAGTAAGTGAGAGTAATGAAGAAATTGGCTCTATTTTTGCTAACATCTTGCTAAACTGTATACAAGAATTACTGTACTTCTGTTATCCTCTCTACAGCAGAGGAGTAGCCTAAGAATCCTGGACATTAATACTGTATCCTAGAACACCTTTTACCATTGATTTGGGGTGTGGGGGGTGAGGTGGCATAGGGCCCCCAGCAATTGCATATTTGTTTCATCCCATATAGAATGGGAGAAATTGTGTACTTTGTGCTGCATGGGATGTCCATTTGCTTTTTGGTTTTGGCAAGTCTACTTTTGTTTTCTAAGTCTCCTTATCACCAAATCATATCTTGACTTAAAGACTGATGGCATATTAGAAATCCCATGTGCTGAAGAGCCTTATATTGTATTTGGGTTGTGGGGACTGTGTTGTTTCTGGTATGATTAATAAGGATATATGTTAAAAGTACTCTCAAATGTGCATTTTTACAATGCTTGAAAATGCATGGAATTCAGCATATGTTGGATTGGTGTATCTGAGAACACTGGTTGCTCTGTATTCCTTGGTGACTCTTGCCATGGCAGATGGTAATCTGAAGTCACAAGTAACATGTCATTGCTTGTATTTTACCAGGGAAGAATGGACAAAAGCCATCCAAACTGTAGCAGACAACCTCAAGAAACAGGAGGAAGAGATGATGGATTTTAGATCTGGCTCTCCTAGTGATAATTCAGGTGCTGAAGAAATGGAAGTTTCTATGACAAAGCCAAAACACAAAGTGGTAAGTGAGCATAGCAGAAATAACAATATTTTTTTAGCTCTTCTTGAACGCAGACAAGATGAGCTATCAAGGCACATCTGTTCCCATAACAGTGATACAGTTGGCTGTAGTTGGAAGTTGTGGATGTAGCAATTGGCCAAGCAGGGAGCATGCAAAGCCTGACTGGGTCCACCAGAGTTTGAGCTCGGATGTACTCCATAGGTTTCAAGACCTCGTGTCTGGAAGTGATTTTTCTGTGGTATGGTGCCTGAAATCGTAGCTCCTGCTGGACTGTGTGACTGTGTAAGCTCTTGTTCTGTGTGCTGTACTCTCACAGGCTGGTACAAAGACTTTCCAGTGAATTTGCAGGACTTGGGGTGGGTCCAGTAGTTTCAACCACTCTGGATTAAAGGCCTGGACGGGCTCCCAGACAGCCTGTGGGGTGCCTATCAACCATGTCCCTACAGCTTAGGTTATTGCATCAGGCACAGCACTGACTGAATGCACAGAGCCAGCTCAGAAATGGCCTTGTGTGCAAGGAGTATGTGCCAGAGCTGATCTTTGCTCCATGGAGCCCGTTTAGGTATCTCTCTTCAACCTCCCTTCCCTTCTCTCCCTTCTGTCAGTATCAAGTTTCAATTTTTTCAAAGCATTCCTGTTTGCTTTTCTGATAAAGAATTGATCGTATTTGCCTGGCAGAAGTTTCTGTGTCTGCAGATTATACCAAGGCAATTCTTCATCCTTATTTCGGCATTGTTGACCCCGTTTGCTTCCCCAGGTTTGTTTCAGTTTTGGGAAAATCAATAAATTTTTAAAGAGGAAAAAAAAAAATCCACCAGCGTCATTACTAAGAATGTGTGCCAGCCCACTTACCTGTCATTTGAATTGTAGCTGCCATTAGCCATTTGTATCTTTGGCCGAACAGATACCTGTAATCTCACTGAGTGGCTCGGTAGAAATGCAAGAATAGCCTCTTCAGGTTGGTCAGATATGGATATTCCTCTGAGACAGTGAGTGTCTCACTCTGGACATGAGTGAGGATAACAGAAATGATTGTTGTGGTCTTAAAATCAACTATATTGAACAGAAATGTCCTCAGCCAGCTCTAGGGAAAAATATGGAAGAAGTTTGCTATTGGAAGCATCTTTTAATTCCTCCCAAACAGAGGCTAGAGTGGCATTTGACTGCATCAGACTTACTATTACCGAGCTGACAGTGGTCATTAGTAACAGAGACTTTCCTCAAGCTGCAGTACATTCTGATTATTCTCCATTATTTTTACTAATGGAGAAACAAACAAGAATGAGATGGCTCATCTGTGAGGCAGTTTAGTTTGTCTATGGTTTTCCATGCTATTCAATGAAGACAATAAAGCTGACCTCTACAGAGACGGGGAACATCAGAAAAAAAGATGTGTTTAATTCCATAGAATCAGAGCAACATGTGCCTTTTAGCGAGCCTGTGCACTGAGAAAGCAGTCTAAATGTCTACAGACTAATAATAGTTTGTTGAGTGGTGTTTGTACACAGTGAGTCACGTGAAGGAGTTTACTGTTAATGAACGGTTTATGGTTTTCTCTAATAGGTTTGATAGGTTATCTTTGGAAAGCATACTAGTATTCATTTTTATGGAAGAATCACTTCTGTTTCTGAATAGCACAAAGCAAAAGCATTAGAAAACATGCATTATACTCTCACATGAATGAGAAATTCTAGTCTGATAATATATTTATTGTTAGTTCATCTGATTTAGTCCTTGTTTATCTGTATCATTAACAGACTATGAATGAGTTTGAATACCTGAAGCTACTGGGAAAAGGCACTTTTGGAAAGGTCATTTTAGTTAAAGAAAAAGCAACTGGACGGTATTATGCTATGAAAATTTTGAAGAAAGAAGTTATTGTAGCAAAGGTGAGTAGATGGGAAAGTTGGGAATGTGGTTAACCCTTGATACTGCCTTCTGCCTTATGGGAAGTCGTGTCAAGAACACCCTGAACACTTGAAAATACACTTTTCACTGTTTGAAATGGGACCCTAATCTGGGGAATCACACTGCTGATTTCCTGCTGCTCGTGTTGCAGGATGAAGTAGCTCACACGCTGACAGAAAACCGTGTTTTACAGAACTCGCGACACCCGTTCTTAACAGTAAGTATTTCTTCCCCCTGCCCTTTTTATGATGCTTCTAAGTATAACTTGACATCATGACAACTTAGACTTTCCTTGTTGTGTTATTTATATAATACATCTCAGATCGGTGTTTTCAGAGTGGCTGTTTATTTTTGTATCCCTCCATTTTTGGGAAGCACAAATCAAAATGTTTTTTGAGTCTCCAGATATTTGCAGAGTGGGTCCTCAATACCTCTTGAAATCAGAGATTTTTCCATAGCATCTTGGCGTGTAGTTTGACTTTACAGCTCGCTCATTTAACAGCTTCCTGTCTGTGAGAGAAGTGTCTGCTTTCCATGACCTCCAAATGCTTGGTGTCCTCTCTGTGGCAGAAGCAAAGGTGACCCTGACCTTATGGTAAACTGGCAAACCAGTTTAGGAAGATACAATGTGAAAAACCTTTTAACCTTTTCTTTATCAATTTTTTGTTGTTGTTGTTGTTGTTTTGTTTTTGTTTTAAAACTCTCAGAAGCTGTCCTCAGTGGAGTCACAGTGCTGGTACTGCCAGCCCAAGGATAAAGATAGTGGTGAGAGTGTACGTGATAGAATAAGGGAGAGTAGGAGCATGCTTTGCCTGCTGCTTTCCTATTAGCTTGGCTTAGCTGTAAAATCAAATCGTACCCTCAGTTTGGGTCTCCAGTACCAGCAAGCTCTGGATTTGGCGCAGATACCTAAGTTCAACTCCCCATTTTTTTTCTAGTATGTATTATAAGTTGGCTGTAAATTGTTTTCAACTGCTTAAGTCCTCTAACTTGCTCTTCAGAGACCAGTGTAGGATCTTAGTGTCTTCCTTTGTTCAGGTACACAAGGGTTTACCTGGAATTAAGACCTTTTAAACATGACCTGTGGAAGTAAATATTGGCTATATTGGGTACAATCAGTAGATGTTTGTTGACATGTCTAAAACTTGATTCTCCTTTTCTCTACAAAAGTATGACTGGTTTAAAAATGCTTCCACTAGTAATGAAGATGATGATGATATCATCGTGTGTGGTATTTTCTTTTTAAGACTTTCATAAACCCAAATATCTGAAAAAGGGCTGTCCTGAGAAGCCACCCTTCAACCAAGAAATTTCAGTCTATGGCAAACAAATTGATGTTACCCTTGCTGCAAGAGTACACATGACATGACTGTACAAAGGCACCTAGGGACACTCCATCACACCCTCTGTCCGCTCCATTTTTGTGAATTGCTAGCAAATTGATATTGGCAGCATTGCTCAATCCTCTGGCAGGCTGGCAGCACAGGGCAGTGCAGTCGGCTGGGCCGCGAGTGGGGACTGGTGTGCAGAAGTGCACCGGTTTAGTATAACCGGGCTTGTAGCCAGTGCAGTAAACCCTGTGCTCTTGAGTTTGGTTGCCTCTTGTCTCTGCGGTGGAGCTGTGGGAATCTTGGCCTGGGCAGGAGGATACTTCTGTGTTACTATCAGTAGATTTTGCATCATTGTTAGCGGGCAAGGATTTTGTTCCACAGCATTGTAGGCAGAACTGCTAGCTTCTATGAGGGGGTGTTTTTATTAAATATATCAAAATATTAAATAAGTTGATAGTGCATCAGTACTCAGCTGCAACAATAAAGGGTAAGTGTTATATAAGAGTGAAGGACCAAAATGTCCATTTAAATACAAAATTTCATGGTTTTTTGTCTCTCTGAGAACTTATTCAAAATGCTTCTATAACTGTGTTTGTTCTTCTAAATTTTCGTTTGATCTGTTTCAGGCTTTAAAGTACTCTTTTCAGACACATGATCGCTTGTGTTTTGTTATGGAGTATGCTAACGGAGGGGAGGTAAGGGATCTGTAGTAATGTTTAATGCCTTAAGATTTTCCTGAACTACTACTCATTCTGCTTGGCATAATTTAACTAGGGTCCATGTTCGTGCTTCTGGTTAATCTGAATTGTCTCAGTTAAACAAAACTGTTTGCAGTGTGAACTCTTATTAAATGTTAAGACTCTAGATTTTCTTAACTCCATTTTTAGAGAATATAGTTTTTGGGCATAAGTTCATATCTTGCATAAGACAGTGACATACTGTAATCTGACATTTAGTAGTTCAAAAAACAAAGTTGCTTTCTAGCTGTTCTTCAGGCATCTTAAGAACTTTTTAATTAATATTGTGAGCACATGTTACTTTGGAGAGAGAACTAAAAACATAAGAAAGTACTGTTACACATTTAAGAAGGAGAAATTGAATATTAGTATGTCTCAAGTTGTGCATTAACTGTAGTTCTAATATATAATTGTAGTTCAATTAAAATGGATTTTTATCACTTTGTATACATAAAAGAATGTGCAGTACAATCAGATTATTACTGTGCAGTTGTGAATATGGAATATAATTGTTTAGTCTTTTATAGTGTTATAGTGCTTTTTAAAGCATTTGGGAACACAGCTGGGTTAGGGTAGGAAGGAGGTTTTCTCTTAGGTATATCAGATTCATAGCAGGATGGCCAGCAAAACGTTGTACTGAACTCAGAACCATGTATAACATGAATGTACCAAATTATTGTTCTTGTAGTTGTTTTTCCATCTGTCAAGAGAGCGTGTCTTTTCTGAAGACCGGGCTCGGTTTTATGGAGCTGAAATTGTTTCAGCACTGGATTACCTGCATTCAGAGAAGAATGTGGTTTATAGAGATTTGAAGGTACACAGAAAACTTAATTTCATAGGATTTGGGGGCCTGGGCTTTTTGTTTCTTGGTCACAAAAGCAAATGATCCTTAACTGTAAGAAAACCTTGTGACTGAATTTTTACACAACAGTTATTGCAGCTGTTGGATTTGACTTTACAGGAAGTTTAAATGCTTTTATAATCAAACTTCTATGTATAATGCATTTCTCAGAACACTGGCAGGGTTTCAGAGGCTATGAAGAGGTATGTGGGTTGCTTTTAAACTTGGCTGCTTATGTTCCAAGGGAAACCTTGGTGGGGTTTCTGAGTGATGGTGGAGTATAATTGTGGTCTCTTCATCTAGTGTCATGTCAGATAAATGCGAATTTGTGCTGTGTGGATGTTGTGCTTCCCTGCAATGTCCTGTGCAGCACCATCCTCATAGTAGTTGCCTGCAGTTAGAAAGTTGGATAAGCTTGAAGTTGCTGATTTGGTAAGCAAAGAGGAAAAAAGCCCAAACAAACAGGAAAACTCTATCTAACAAATGGAAATTCTTTGGGAAAATGCAACTACAGAATTCCTTTTCTGTTAAGGAGAGGAGGAGGTGATACTAGTAGTTCATTTAGGAGTAATCTGAAATGGAGGGTGGTAAATAATATTTTCAGGCTATTTCAAAGTGCCTTGGGAGATTCCTGATGGTGTTTTGTCTCCCACATGACCTTGAAAGTGCGCTTTAGTTTGGAAATAGTTGAAAGTCAGTACTAAAATCTGAATTGCTTTGTCAGAAATTAGGGGTGCAGACTAGGATAAGTATTGAGTACTCAATATAAAGTGATCCTCTTGTACAAGGTTTTTTTGGCAAATGTCTCGATGTCTTGTTCTAGTACAGAATATTCTCTAAAATCATTTAGAGTAAAGAGCAAAGACGAAATTCTGGGAGGAAATGCTTAATTTTTAAAATAATCTGGTGCTCTGTTGTTAATATTTTAAAAGCATAAATGCAATATTTAATTTTTGTATTCTTGCTTGTATATGTGGTAGTTTCACAAAGATGGCAGGCTACAAACTTCAAGGAACGATTAAGAGCTAAGGAAAGTGATTGTATATATAATACATACATATATATGTGTGTGTGTGCGCGTGTGTTTGTTTGAATAAATATATATTCACACTATTCTTTGGTAGCTGCTACTGAACCCAGTAAAAACAAGGTTGTAAACTGCAGAAATTCAAGTCTTCTATTGACTTGCTCAGCAACACTATGTTATCTTTAATAGTATCTTTCATCTGGATTTTCATTTCAGCTGGAAAATCTTATGCTGGATAAAGATGGACACATAAAAATAACAGACTTTGGACTATGTAAAGAGGGCATAAAGGATGGAGCAACAATGAAGACTTTCTGTGGCACTCCAGAATATCTTGCACCAGAGGTATGCTTATGCTGGCTATTGTACTAAATTATACTCTTAAATGCTGTCTACAATAGCAGTATTGGTACAGAGTAATTCCTATACTGTAATCTGTTCATATAGTAACTAATATTATATAACAACACATAGTTTAAAATATTTTATATATCATATTCTGGGGCACTTAAGTACAGAGAAGTATGATAATTTTCAGACAGGGTAGCACTTACCTTCCACATTAAGGAATATGTACACTTTACTGGAATGCCACTTGCTTCTTGTGTCAGAAATTAATTTAAAAATCTTTCAAATCACTTAAAATGCTACTTGATTAATATGTAGTTTGCAATTTATGTTTGCAATGTATTGGCCTAGTTGAAAGCTATTGACAGGACTTGGTCAAAGAGTGAATTGCTTTGAAGACAGTATGAAGTGGCATGCATTTCAGGAGGTCAGAAGCAAGCTGCTTCCCCCTCCGCCCTCCGTTAGTTAGCACCGTGTGCATTAAAAGTGCTGATCGCTTCATGACTTTAAAAGTCTGAGATACTCCTCACTGTTAATGTTGAACTTCTCTGTTTCAACACAAATATTTCCAAGCATGGGACTTCAATCTCCAAACTGCAGCTTTCTTGTTGCGCTGAAGCTTTTTTTGCAAAGCGTAAAATGCAAGTGTGTTTGTATCTTTCATCCTAGAACTGTTCCTACTGCAAGTTGTGCAACGCAGGTGGTGTTGCGGCAGTGAGTAAGTTGAGGGCAGATCAAAAGTGAAATTGTGCGACAGAGGATGTGCATAAATGGTATTTTGCAGGCAGATGTTAGTGTACGCAGCCCACGCTCTGAGCTGTCTATAGGCAGAGTAGCTGTACTGGCAAGGCACTGAGGCCGAGCTAACGTGCCATGCCTTGCAGAAGGGCTTGTTGCCTTGCAGTGGGCGCTTTGCTGCCCATAGCTGTGAGGCTTCCATCCAGCTCAGAGCACAGGCAGGAGCAAGTCTTGGACTGCCAGCAGAATATACATTATAGGCACACCCAGACCATATCCTTTGCCCAAGGTGGGAGAACTGCGCGTCGCAAACCTGTCTTCGGTTACGGTATGTAGAGGTACAAAGTGTGGAAAGCCAAAGTGGTTAAGGTACATTTCTACTGAGAGCTGCTGTCTTTGCTGATCAGTGCTTTGGAGTTCTTCACTTGCGTAGTAGTGGCAGTGGAGGCAGTTGTATGCTTTGCTTTTTGTTTGGGGGCTTTGTGTTTTTAACTCTCAGCTGCTTTCGAGGGCCTCCAGTCTCTTCATAACGACGAAGAACGTGGGCACCTGTCAAAGCATCTTGTAGCAAGGAGGTGGAGCCAGTCTTGTGATAGCTGCTCTCCCTGGATCACCAGAAGTCTTCAGGGAATCTAAATTGGGGTCCATGCATCACAATTTGAGAATCACTGATGCAGGGAGTAATTAGCAATGTGGAAAAAAAAATAGTAACTGAACTTCAGTTTCTCATGAAAGGTTTTGTGAGACTTAAAAATATTGTTTTGGTTTTGTTTTTTCTTGAGTTGGAATGTGGGGATTTCCTGTGCAGATATATTAGGTTGTTCTTTCAGTCATGTTATTTGCTGGGTTTTTTTCTTAATATTTATAATGAGGTGGCTCATCTAAAACCTTGAAGGACAAATCCTTTTAATAACCCCAGCTCTTTCCCTTGCAAATCTCATCTGCGAGTTGGAATGTTAAATTCTGAAGGCTTTTTATCATCTGGTTGATAGCATGCAAAAAATCTGGAAATTGTGTGTGAGTGAGTATTCTGTATGTTTAAGGTCATACATCCTTAAGAGTAGAGATCTCCTTGTCTGTATCTATTACTTGAATCCAATGTAGCAGCATGTTTGTACAGTTGTTGCATAGTTGTTTTTAGGTTCATATTGGCATCTTGTGCATGGATGACAGTGACTGAGCCATGTCAACTTTGATGTGTCAGATATATCAATGACTGTGATGTTTACAGCTGTCGTGCCTTCTCTTTCAACTTCCATCTCACAGCAGTCTAGAGCTGCTTGTTATGAACTGATCATCCTTTAATGTGAGTGAAATGACCTTGTTACTTTACTGATTCCCAGCTATCATGCATGTTGCAATAATTTTACTTTTTAATGGTATATCTTTAACACCATTGTTCTGTTTTGTGCAATCACTAATATGCCCATGTGCTATTTGGAATAAAGCAGTGTTCACTTTAAAGATATAAGCATCTTACATTTGGTTTAGCAGTGTAGTGGAGGTGAAGGATGCAGAGTTGTTCTAGTTAGTAACCTGATTTGTAATAGAGTGTTGCTGCCCTGACTAAATTAGTGTTTGAAGTTTGCTTGCTGCCTTTTGAAGGTACCTGTAGCACTTGTTACGTACATACAAACGACCTCTGCAGCATTTTTCTTCCAGTTCTTTCCTCCTGTATTTCCTGCAACAGGATTAGTTTTTTTTTTTTTTTAAGGAAGACTATGTGTCTATTTTATTTTAGGTAAGCCAAGCACAGGGTAGCATGGACAGGAAGTGCTCCCTGAAAGGGGGTGACTCAGAAGTCTGGCTAACCGCGTTGTCACACAATCTCGCCTGGAGCTGCAGGGCCGCGATTCCTCCGAGAGGATGAGGCTGGCTCCGGGAATCCTGGCAGCCCCGCAGCTGTGTCCGTCTTATACATATATGGGGCAGCTGTAGAGCCAGCTGTCGTTTGGTGTGAATCATACGGCAGGGGATGCTGTAAATAGACCTATGTGGGGTAATCTAATACCTGGCAGCCTTTTGATTTTTACTGCAGGCCCTTTCCCTCATTTAGATAATTAAGGAGAATAATTAGAGAATAAAGGGAGGCAGAGTGCAAGCAGTTGTTACACAGAGTATCTTGATCCTTCTTCTTTGTGCCTAAGACCTTTATAACAATTAAAGAGGTTCAGATATTGCTGCTGTTAAGGAGAAAATTTGCACTGACTTCAGTTGGCTCTTTCGGTCTTTTAGTTTTAAGCGTGAATATTCTGAACTATATCAATGTAAAGTGAGTTTATACGGATGCCATACAAAAAGCAAGAATGATGGTAGCACAGTGGTGGTTTTAAGTCCTATCAGTGCTAAGTAGTTGACTGCAGACCTGTACAAAGAGTAAAGATGACAACTAAAACCTGAGGACAGAATCTGGAATATGAGACCGTGTCAGCTAGACAACTGCAGAGGAGACATTAAGTCTAGAGAAGTCCTCGTAACATCAGCTCCGCGTAGACGCCCACAAGTCACAAAACACTCCTGACTCTTCTGCAACCTTCGGACGATCAGAAATGCAGCTTTACAGCGCTTGCAGCCGGGCACTGCTGGGATCCTGAGTCCCTGCAGTAACTGGAGTTTGTTAGGTAGAAATGCCTTGGAGAAGGAAAAAGCGAAGGGTGCTGTGCTTGTCCCACTGTGCGAACTGAAAGGCATTCGCCCCACTGGCAATTTCAGTGCCTCGTTAGAGGGCTGCAAACGAAGACGTTTTTAGAGACGGTGCACAAGTGCAGAACACTTGTGGGGAGGGAGCTGGAGGAAGGGAAGTTTTCTGAGACGGTTTGGCTGCCATTTTACAGCTTTGCGTTCAGTCGAATGTTAGGGACAGCACTGTGGCTCTTGATCTTTAGTTTGGATTAGTGATTTGTTTTGGTATTTGCAGGTGATCTTTCGTGATGTGCAGTGTGACCTGTTGGGTGGGTACAGGTTAATACAGAGATGACTGTATGGTTTGTCACTTCAGAAGTAATAGGTTGATAGTTCCTTCTCCCCCAAATGA
>NW_028186436.1:222966-239532 GCF_003343005.1 Rhea americana
AATGGGAGCCCATTTGGAACAGTTTATAATGAATAATTGGGAATTTAACAGGTGGCTCTGTAAAGTGAGAACCATTCTTAGCCTTTAGGCTTCAGCAGGTTGTGCTTATCATGGACGTAATGTGAGGGGAGGGTGCAGGGAAGAGGAGAGGGAATCTCCCATAATGTACTCGCTCTTTTTCCTTTTTCCCCTCTTGCTCTCCTGCAATGCTCTTTTGATCGGTGAACGTGGGTCAGTTGTTTTCAAAGGGATCTTCTGCAAATATTTGTGCTGAGATTCAGCTATGAAATGCAAGAACAAGAATTTACTGGTGTAAATTTTGCTTCTCGAGTTCCATGTTTATTCCTTGAGTTCCATGTTTGATTCAGGAGTGTTTTCTAAAGCCCTTTCCTTACACTTCTGCAGGTGCTGGAAGATAATGACTACGGTCGTGCAGTGGACTGGTGGGGTTTAGGAGTTGTGATGTATGAAATGATGTGTGGTCGGCTCCCTTTCTACAATCAGGACCATGAAAAGCTCTTTGAACTCATCCTCATGGAGGAGATTAGATTTCCACGCACTTTGTCACCTGAAGCAAAATCCCTTTTGTCAGGTTTGCTGAAGAAAGATCCTAAGCAAAGGTGAGACAGTTGTTCTAATATTTGCATTTTTAAACACATGTGCCCTCAGAAATACCAACATTTAAAAAATAAAACCTCCAAATAAAAATAATTCTATTTAAAGTCTGCGCAAAGAAAAAAAAAAGTCATGCTATTTAGAGGCATGTCAATGAAAAGGAGCTGTTCTCAAGGCCAGTGACTTAAACAGTTTCTTTCTATGCTGCTGTATGAAAGACCCGTAGCAACATCACAAAAAAAAAAATTGGAATGCTATTATGCAAAGGGCTATCAAATGCACACATTCCAGTCTGTTTTCTTTGTTTAAAGTTGAGGGAAGTGTTTCAGGAAAAATCCTGATTTTGTTTGTAAGCTTCAAAATTATCTATCAAGAATAACTGAGAAAAGTAGCAAACAGACCTATTCATTTTTGTTTTAACTTTTGACATAAGCTGACACTGCAGATAGCAACACCAAGCAAATTTGGTAATCAGAAGGCAGAGTTTTAGAATATGATGGCTTCTGTTAACCCAAAACTATAGCCCTGCACAAAGCAAGGTTAATTTGCTTTGGGTTACAATTACTGATATGATGCCTCTGGGCTGTAAGCTGCTTTTTAGTAATTGCTTTCATCTTCTGTCTGCTGCTTGCTGTTTTCTGGATTTTTCTGTTGCGTCTGTGCCATTGATCTAGCATCCTGCTTTGGACAGTAGGTGGTGGTGTTTGTACCATGTTTGTGATGGAGTGGGTACCATGCTTAATACACTGTTTTAATTTGCTTTCTTATTTAAAAAGTAATCTATGATAGCAATCTATCATATAAAAGAAAACCCATCCCCCAACTCTTAATGGCTAATAAATAAGAAAGAGAACAAGCTCCAAAAGAACATCAACCATCCCACTAAAATAAACACTAGTTTAAAAACCTGTCATCTTGTCAACCCAGAATCATGACTCTACCTCTGATCTCCTATCCTGCACCTCTCCTCTTTAAATGGACCTTGACAAGGAGATCTTTCAGGTGAGGTGCGGGTACAGTGCTCTGGTCTGTTTTTGGTGTTTTAGTCTATATGCACACACATACTATGAAAATTGTTTTTACTGCTTCTCACAAACTTGAAGCAAGGGATTTTTGTCATCACTGTGGACTATTTCCATTACTATTTTTAATAGAAAATACTACTGAAGGGGCTTGTGATGCAAATTTGTGGTTTGTACTACCAGATGGTTCAACTTAGTAGTGACATGGGGATCCAGAAACAGTTGTAGATAGGAGAATAGTCAGGCTGGTACTAGTGGGAACAGTTTTGCCCCTCTTGAACTGGGCAGGGGTTGCAATGGGACTTCCAGGAAAAGGTTGTATAGTTGATTAGCAACCCCGCCCCTGGCACTGTGCTCTGCAAATGTGGTTGCAGCCTGTGCCAATAGGATTACTGTCCAGAAATGCACTGGGTTAAATGGACTCCTGACCCTTTTGTAGCTTATTCAGGTGGGGCCTTTCAATCACTGGAAATACCAGTAGCATCTGCTGTGATTTGTTCTTAAAGGAGCATCTCTGATGAACCAAAATGCAATTTGTTTACAAACAAAGAAGGCCCACTTGTTTCTAATTACAAGGTTTCTCCAATGCCAATAATTACTCCACAATATGCTCATTTTATACAAATAGCCACTTCTTCACATGCATCTTCAGCAGGCTTGGAACCAATGATGCTTTGATCTGTTGGACAGATGATTTCCATGCTGTTGATAAAAATAACTATAGAGTAGACAAGCATGCACACGCGCTTGCAGCTTGCTAATTACACTGGTGCATCTCAAGCTTTTGGAGATGTGTACTGTTCTTAAATACTGATTTCTCACCAGTCACCATTCACCCAACTTTTTAACTGAAGATATCATTCAGCAAATCCACTGCACTTCTGTGTTTTGGGCAGTACTGGAAACAATGAGGCAGAAGTGCTAGGGATAGAATTCACGAATCCTGGCCTTGCAGTTTTATGGTTTTTCTCGTTAAGTCAGCGCTCTCAATGCGGTCTGTGTGCTGGGGTGGGGGCCAGAGTGCTTGGCAATTGCCTCAGAGGGAGTTCATGGAGCTGTATTAAGAAAAACAGCCAGATAGTCTTACAAATGCATTCAGTGAAAAGTTAAATCGTCAGCGTGTGTAATAGTCCAGTTGACGTTAGCCCTTTGGTGATGCTTTGGGGAGCCACCGTGCAATACCATAGAAATCCCCACCTTCGCAGAGCCAAGCGCCTGATGGAAATTGCTGTCGTCGTAATGTTGTCTGTAGCCAAAACCAGCAGAACTGGCAACATTTAGGTACTGCTAGTAAGCTTAAGTGGGACGCAGGAGACAGCCAAAAGCACCAGGAAAATAAAACCCGGAGATTTTCTCCCTTCCAGTAAATCTTAACAGGAGTGGGGAGAAAAAGTTGATATCATGAAGCTTGGTTTTGACAAAGCTTTGAGTTAGATACCTAGGAACTGGTGAGTCTTGACCTGGATCAGTGAATTAAATCTTTAAAATTACCTGTTGTGCCTGATCTGGAAATATTGGAGCAATCTTAGTATTTCACTTTCAATAATAGCAGTTCAATTTCAAGCTCATAAGCGTATGGAGAAAATATGAAGAATAATAAATTGTGTTCTGCTTTTAATCAAGACTATTTTCTAAATTTGGTCATATAAAATCCTTTTTGTAAGACTAAAGGAATTTTGAAGTTTCTTTTGGGATTGATATAAACTTATTAATCTTGTAATGTGAGCCTTCATTTTCCTAAGAAGGAAAAAGCTGTTCTACAAACATTTCCTTTTAATGTGACCTGAAATTCTCCTTTGTTACTTTCTGCCATATGTCAGATGGGAGGAGGTAATTATAGTGTATTTCTATATGTAAAACAACAAAGTTTTTAAAGTACTTTAATTATTCTTTGACTATAGAGATCATGTAAAAGTGGGCATGAGTCAGAACTGTCCGTGTAGATTACCTGAATTTAGAGGGGTGGAGGTGGGTGTGCAATCAGCAAAAAGGTGTGTAGCAAACTCTGAATCTTAGCCCTTTTTAAACTTGAAGGAACTTTGAAATGTTTTCTCTGATTTCTAGTTATGTCCGATTTAATTCCATGCCTTAGTGTTCCCTGTCCCTTTGTAAGGCTGCCCCCTCCCCACCCCCATGTTCAGACTCTTTTGAGTGGTGTTTATCACAAGTTGTTTCACTTTTTACTTTCATGATGCTTTTGGATCTTGCCATTTAGGAAGAATCAGAGAAAGGAGATGCTTTTCCAGTGCTGCAGGGTTATTGCTTCTGTTTCACATGCATCGTGTTAGAGAAGCGGGGAAGTAATGTTCAGCGTGGAGGTGGGGGTTGCATTAGGTTTTCCTAAAGCCTTAATCTCTGAACAGGAAAGCCCCAAAGGCTGTGTATATGTGAATTTTAGCTGTAGAATACAGCTATTTCTTTGCAAACTGGCATTTAACAAACTAGTGTTACTGAACCCCCAGCAGAGCTGATTTCTCCATGGTGCCTAATACTGGTCACAGGAAAGGAATGTAGATGCAATTCCTAAATGCCTGCATGTTGCTATTAAAGGCCTGTGAGGGTAAAAGCCATAGTAAAATAAGTTACTAGTTTCCTTCCTAATTGTGTAGGGTGAATTATGCACCTGTATAATCTGCCTTTATGAACACAAACAGCTTTTGCAGTATTGGTTTTCTTGAGCCCAGTGGGTATGTTTTAAATTGCCATAGAACCAAATTTAGGAGTAGTGTCAGAGGGGATTGTAATGAGACAGGCCCATACTGATTTGGGGCAATGTGTGAGTAGAAGGTGCCCATGGAGCAGTGAGTTTCAGCAGCCTCACACAGGGAGAAGGAGGAATTCTTCTCCTTGTGTCCCACGGTGCTTGGGAACTGTGAGGCTACTGCCAGGGCAGAACAGGCCTCTGCAATACTTCTGGAAAGAAACTTGAGAGTTTTCCTTGAAAATTTGGATGTGGCTCTTGTAAAAATGTAGTAATTGGTTGTTACCAGTCGGGAGATCCAGACAGAAGTTTCTCATGTTTATTCTTAGCTGCTTCACTTTCTGTAATATTTCTTTGTATATGGTAGACTTCAGTGGCCTCTTTGTAAGTCCTATTTATGCTATTCTTGGTTGTGTCTGAAGACATAAATGCAAGTAACTTTATTGTACAAGAACTTTTCAAGACTTCCATGCTGCATTTTTCTTCAGTTGCTTGCAAGATTGGACTCTTCCTAATTCTCAGTGTTTCTTGGAAATGATTTGTTGTATTAGGGGCTGACTTAATTTAGTTTACCTTGAGAAGGTCGTTTTGTAATAAGTCTCTGAAAAGCAGGTGTATTTCAAAATAAGTTCACACCCAAAACTTGGGTTTTCTATTGTAGTTCTTGCATTTGGTATGAATGGATTTTTTTTTAGTAGTATGGATTTTTAAAAGGCAAGTACAACATCTGGGGTGTCTCTCAGCATTTCCCTGAGTGTGTATTTGCCCTTCATGGAGCGAAGGCTCATACTAGATAATATATTCTCCAAAGCACTTGTATATGGCTGCAATCAGCCAGCCTTTCTGTGAATTTTTGCAAAACGCTGGGTTGTTCTTAGCTCATATTCACTTCATAATTTCTGAACTTTAATGCAGGAGTGCAGGATGGTGACATCTGTGAATAAGGAGGAAAGGATTAATTGGCTCCCCCCTCTCCTTCAGTGAAGATCTTCATCTGCACTGGGGAAGCAACGAGGAGTCTGATATAGACTTGGCAGAGCCTCTAGAGCTGTGGTGAACCAGCTGAGGGATGACTGCTTGCAGAGCTTGTCTCTGTTCCCAGGCTACCCTGGAGCTTGTCTCTGTTCCAGGCTACTCTGCAGTCATGTAACATGGTATAAGGCAGATGGTGAAGCTATCGGGCAGCTTGTCTTGGCCTTCAAGGCTCAAGGGTAACATAGGCTTGGTCTTGGATTTGACCTGGGGAGGGGAAGTGCAACTTCCCAGGGCTTTGCGTCTTGAAGCCTTGGGATCAGTTCCCTGTTATACTGCATATTTTCTGAATGAATATAAGGAAAACCCTTAGGTTACTCTACTACTAAATAAAATGGGACCAGGAAGCATGCATGAACTCTAAACTACTAGTCACCTCTGTTTCCTTGTGTCTCTGGTACAGCTGTGGCCTGTGCTGACTTGTACTCTCTGAAAATAGCGCTCAGACATGATTCAGAGGGCTGCATACACCAGGATCCGTTGCCAACAGGCAGTATGGGCAAAACTTCACCATGTTTGACTCCCTCCACTTTATAAACAGTTGCCCAACACTGTCCCGAAAGGCTTTGTGCCTTCAGGCGTACTTGTGGACCCCCTACTATGTCCCAGTTGCTCCGTTTCAGTCTAATTATCTCTCTGATGGGCTGTAGCACAGCCTTGACATTATTCCAGATGTTTTGAACTGAACTCCTTTCCTCCCCCCTCAGATAACAGTATGTTAGGACCACAGGCTCACCATGTGGCATGGAGGAGATCCAGGGCCAAGTGCTTGTAACATGGATGAGGCCAGGCTGCTTGGCTTCAGATTCAGAGAACAGTCATTGTCCCTTTTCTATTTAGCAGCATAGTTATAGCCTTAATCTCTGAGACACAGTTCTGGGTAGTTAAAATAGGGATAATTTCCCAATTTGCCAATGGAATTAGAGAAAAATGTACCAAGAATCACTGAACACTCAAATAGTACATGTCAGCCTGGATGAATGTGCTAGTACCTTTTGCATTTAAAATCCTGAGCATCTCTTAACCTTGTTACCTGAAAGCAAGTGTCCTGCTGATTATTCAGGATGTGTTTCCTTCTCTCAGTGCATGTCTTTGTGTGAAGATGTGGTTCAATCTTCTAGAGAACACTTTAACTTCTACAGCAAAATTCAAACATTTGTTAACTCAAAACTGCAACTAAACTGATTGCATCTGTAAGCTGTGTGGACAGTGGGTTTTTTTCCTTTTCTTTCTTTCTTTTTTTTTTTAAGAGTAAGTGTTTTATCTTGATATACCCTAAGTCAATAAAATACCCTTTGTAATTCCTTGAAGCCAAGGAGGACAAAGGATCTGTATACAATGTGATATCATCACTGCAATTGTCAGCTGTTTTCTTTAATGGAAATTTAAATCAGATTACGTAAATCAGTTTGTCTTAAAAATTCTTGCCTCCTTTTACTCTTCAAGTTCAATTTTCCTGCTGGCATCATAAGCATTGTAAGGGGTGGTCACTTCTTAGCCCTCTCCTAAATTAAAGACCTCTTACTTGCAGGATCTGCTCCAGTCACTAATACAGCATCACTTCTGAAGGCCAGATCTTTTGCAGTGTTGTTGTGTTTTGTTTTAAGGAAAACCTTAATTCTATACCAATAAAGATTTCTTAGTACGTTTTCAAATCTTACAGTGGAACTGTTTAAAATAGACTGTCAAGACTTGTGGTTCCTGCAGCTGTTGTACAAGAAACGCATGCAAAATGCAAATGCTAGAACATCAAACTCAGAACTTCGTCACTACTGTTTTATGAAAATTGTATGAGGAAAAATAGCTATACTCAAATATTTATTTTACTCCAAACAGGTTAGGCGGTGGTCCTGATGATGCGAAGGAGATCATGCAACACAAGTTCTTTGCTGGCATTGTTTGGCAAGATGTATACGAGAAAAAGGTACTGGTATAATTGTTCTCCTGTGATGAATTCCGTTCATGAATATATTGAATATTTCAATTTTATTGCCCTTTATAAGGTACTTGGAAGACCTCCATGAAAGAGGTTTGCAACTGCTTTTTAACAAAGCTAAATTACTTCATTTCTTAAGTACTGTAGTTGGATTACTTCTGAACTGAAGCTTTTTATTTTCTCAATGAGAGAAGTATCTCTCAATGAGATAATTGTTTCTGTGACTGAGTAAATAGGATGTGACCTAAATTGCTTCCAAATTTAGACAGCATATAAGCTTTTAAAATGGCTTTTCCTGTGAATTCTTTTTTCCATTTCTCACTATCAGTTGAATTATCTGCTGCAATTTATGGAGCCTAGAAGTGAGTTATCACTGGTTCCTGAGCATGTGGAAGTAAAAGTGCCTAGAAGCACTAGCGGAAAAGTAGCTGTTCCCTTTCTATAGTCCTGGCTTGAATAATAAAATCAGGTTGAATTAGGCAAGCACAGAGAAGTGTTGGCTTTTATATCAGTTCAAGTATAACTTTTTTCATGACAGAGGGATGATGTGAAGTTTTTGATTTTTCTCATCAGTGTTCTTCAAGCCTTGTTTGAGTTTGTAGGCTTGCCAATGGGAGCCATTGAAATCAAAGAGACTTACCCGTTCAGTATGGATATATTTCATCAATTCTTGTTATCTTGCTGCCCTGTTCATCCACACACAACTCACTCTGCTCATCCAAGATGTTCTGCTCACTCCTTTCAGGGTGATCTGCTGTTGCCCTCTTCCTTTTGCTTCTCACCAGCCACATTCTGTGTAATATGCATGTGAAATGCAGCTACCTAGAGCTTTGGTCTGGTGATTCAAGGCTTCCATCTACTGAAGCCATGTGGTCTTGTTCTGTCTCAGCCTTTCCTCTGCAGCTTCTTAGGACATCAAGTTGAGTTTAATTTCTGAATAAGGTTAACTGCTCCTACCAATTGGAAGGAGAACTAAAACTCCTGTGCCTCAATAGTATGCTGCTTTCTAAGATTACAAAGGTTTTTTAAAAATACAGCATTTAATCTGTTCAGAGTTTAAGTTCTTTGGAGTATTCTGATAAAACTATCAACTTCTGATAAACTGTGGTTTATTAGCAATTCCCTTATTCTAGAACATAGAGAATAATACTGCTGGTTTCCATATCATAATGGGAGAATTGTCCAATGCTAATATACAATTATAGAGTGTTCTGTTTCTTTCTCCTCTTTGTTCGTTTCCTCACAGATGTGTGTGGCTAAGGGGAACTGAAAGATTAAAAAATTAGTTCTTTGTGTCTTTTGAAGTGTACTTAGAGCTTAGACCCTTGGCCTATCAAAGCATTCCTTGAAAGAGCAGGATGCAGCCATGAAGTGGGTAGACTCCATGCAATTTGCTTCTGCCCTATCCAGCATAACTGAAAGAGTATGTCTGAATTATTGCTGTAAACTTGAGGTCACTGTCTTTTTGACTCAGCTGGCAAACTAAATACATGGGGTTTTGCTAATTTTCTGTAATTTAAGGTTAAAAGTTGATAATGGGGCTCAAATATCTTCAGTGCAGTTATTTGTTAACAAGTGTGATGGTAGTTCTCCTTTCCTGAATGGAGGCAAAATCAAACAAGCTGGGGCAGCTGATTTATCCATAAGACTGAGAAAGCCTTCATAAAATGTTCTTTAGTAGTGCTGTGAAGGTTTTCCTAAAGGATACATGCCATGCTGACTCAGACTGTTGTGGAAATTACTTAACACCTGGAGTTTGTTGTTATTTTTGAAGAAAATAGTGTGCCAGTCAAGACTTTCTGTCTTTAGCTTATCTAAGCAGATTGGATTCTGGTTTTGCTCCTATCCAGTTAGTAGGTTCATGTGAAATTGGATGTAAACCATTAACTATTGCAGAAATAACCATGCTGTGCAAATGAAGAGATTTTGGAAAGCCTGTGAGTAATTGCTGTGATATGTTCTGGATGGTCCAGAGGGGATCTTGTAGCATTTACCTGAAATGCAGTCTCACAAAGAAAAACTGAATTTTGTCAGTGGCCTAGCAGTGTTGATGTTCTAAGTTTGGTTACCCACCATCTCCAGATAATGATGAATAAGTTTATGAATATAGGCTTGGGGTAACCAAGAGCACTTACTTTGTAATTAAGCTTTTTGGAAATGTAGCTTTCCTTTGAAGTATAAGGAGTTTGGAATAACTGGGGTTGTCCCAAGAATTTAAAATCTGCATTAGAAGATCATGGAAAACTGGATCCAAAGTGAAGAAACATGCAATTTAATTTGCACTATTTTGTTCACCCATGCACCGTGCAAAATGCGCACAGTGAGATTTTAATCTCCCTTGGGGAGGGGATTGGTTTGGGGTTTTTTGTTTGTTTTTTCCTCTTAGACCAACATAAGCCTGCAGGTCTCATGCTGATCTGCAGCAGTGGGAGACTACAGGTGGCATCTCTCTGCCAGCTGAACTGCAGAGGTATTGCAGTGAGAGCTTTCCAATGAAACAACATATTTGCTGGGTAGAACTAGTGTTACAGCTTTCTGCTGCTTCCCCTCTGTTCCTAGTGTAATGTTCTGGATCTGACAAGAAAAAACTGTCTTGTGGGTGCATCTTACTCTATCTCAAATTGTTTTTAAAAGATTTTTAAACAGAAATCAAAAGATGCAGGCAGCACTTGCCTGTTATGCACGTGTTCTGACTTGAGTGATGTTCAGAGTCATTCTGATGTGCATAGTTCAGGCATCTGCTGCACTGCCCAAGTCCTAAATCACTGTGGTGCACGCAGCCTGGTAAAGCAACTGGGAGCAGTACAAGTGCCAAAACTGCCATTAGCTTAAAGGGCAGGACAGAACATCATACTCTCATATGCATGCATATATTGTCAAAAAACAAAGCAAGGTTCACTTTAAGGAATAGACAGAAAACTGCTACAAGGATAAAGAGAATAGAGTTTAAAATGAGAGAGAGAGAGAACACCCTTCCTCAACGAAGTTTTGGTACATGACACTGGTACAGCTAGATTGAACAGTGTTAACATCATGTGAAGCATTCTCTCTTTGATAGCTTTAAAAACGAATGTAAGGCCAAGTGGCTTATGCCTTTGGCCTTTTATAGGGCCAAACATATAGGGGGATATATGTATATATGTATATGCGTATGTATTTGTGTGTATATATGGAAAAGAGATCCTTTTATTTTCTTTTTTAATTCAGAACATAAACTCACTTACAGAGACCTGATCTGATCTCCATGGGCACATAGAATCATTAGTAATTTTAAAAAATGTTGATGAACAGATAAGACAGCATAGTTATAGAATAATAAGCACTAAAAAATTCTATACCTTTAATGTTTAAAAATTTATTTTTAAATTGTAGACTGTTTTTTTGTATTTGGAAATACCACCATGTGTGTAGAATACCCTTCTTAAAATATTTTACATTGAAAATAAAGGAGCTTTATTGTATTCCTTTTTGTAAGGCAGGATAACACTCTTAAGTGTTCTCAAAACAGATCAGAAAGATGATCCTGGTGATAGGGAGCTTGAAGCTAGTGCTTTTCATATTAACCGATTGTCTTGTCAAGCAAATGATTCATTAAATCTATATTGAGGGGAAAAAGAGGGGTGGAAGAGAGATGTTTCATATCTTCAAGATTTGCTATTTTCCAGGTAGCAGCTTCTCTTGGGGTAGTGTTTATTTCTGTACAAGTAAAGAGTGCAAGTCTCTGTCACTGCTTAATTCCATTTGGAACAATTTAGCATTTGCTTAGATCAATTTTTCCCTGCAGTTTCAGTTTGGAAGCCGTGTACTTCCTCAGTCACCCTCCGAAATCGCTGCCTAGCGTGGCTCTGTGCTATTAAAAGATGGCCATGTTTAACCCCAGTGGTGGGCGAGTCGAAGCCCAGCATTGAAAGCTATTACATGTCCCCTGTGGGAGGGCTGAAAACAGTGTTTACGTTCTGTTTCCACTGTAGTGTGCAGTGGGGAGGTGAGCAAGGTCTGCGTCCCAGCTACGCTGCCCTCCAAAATTGTACAGGTTCCAGCTCTGCGCATCTGTATACAACCCGCTCTGCTGCGCTGCCTCCCAGGCTTTCTCCTCCTCCAGCCCCAGTCAAGCAGCTCAGCTCCATCTGGAGCTCCCGTTGCCAGGGCTTGCCTCCACACACATGGATGATTTCTAGCCCTCCTGCCCAAGCGAGTTGTAAGATTAGGACCCAGATAGCGCAACTTGTGGTTTAACAAGAGGATGTTTTCTGCTGAACGTTGCCTGTTTCTCGTAAACACTCCCGGCTTCTTAAGTTCAGAGTTGGTATCTAACTGCTTTTTGAGGACCTAGAGTATAATGCTCAAGGTTGCTACCTTGTCCTGGATTATCCCGCGCTGGTCAGTTTTGCTGCACAGATGCATACTCAGCTATATAAAGTGGCTCTGTAGTTTTAGGTTTCTTATGAAGCTGGAACTTTCAGGATGATACACGAGTCTAGCTGATTGATTTGGTATCACTAAGCATGTTACTTTTTCATCCTCTCCAAACTTAAATCAGACAAGATGCAGTCTGTAGTTTGTATATAATGAAGTGGTGAAACAGCATGTTCTTATAAATGTTAAGAATTAATGGTATATAATTTATTACTTGAAGAAACATTAGGAGCCTAAGATTTTCTTTGTGCAAATAGCTTCTAGGGGAAAAGTTTTACATGTCCTACAAAAACAGCATATGCATATCTAAATAAATATACTGGATACTGTTCATTTTACATGAACCCCTTTTTAAAAATTTGTTTTAGTAATACAGGAATTGCCATAGTAGCTTGTAAGACTACTTCAGATGCTACCTGTTTCAAAATGTGCTTTAAGAACTAGTAAATGGACAGTATTTTTCTATTTTTTATAGCTTGTACCTCCGTTTAAGCCACAAGTTACATCTGAAACAGACACAAGGTATTTTGATGAAGAATTTACAGCACAGATGATTACAATCACTCCTCCTGACCAAGGTAAAGCTTCTCAAATGTTTCCCACTATCTTCCTAGGCAACCAAAAATAATTTACTGTAATGCTGTCCAGTTTCTTTAGAATGTGTGAACAAAACATCGGTTTAAACTCGTGTGTTTTTCCATACATGTATTTGAGCAAGAAATTGGTAAATTGATGTGAAACTTTTCACACATCTTTCCAACTTGGGAAATGAAAACACTGTTTTAGAAGGTATTGTGATTATTCATGTGATGTCTTCAAAATCTGCATATTCCCATTGGAAAATAATTCTGAGTTTTGCACATGTACATATGTACGCACCTTGTGTGTATATATACAAGCAGTCAACTGAGTGTGGTCTATATTCAGTCAAAAAATATTTTCATGGTAACTGAGGCACGTTTGATACTCTGAAATGGTGACTACCAAAAATTCAGAACAGTGAATACAGCTCATAGCGATGTTAAGTGGACATCTGAACAACTATTTTCAGAAAATATACAAAAATCAGTATCTTCTTTGCCCATTTAATGGGGTGAGATATAAGACTTTTTTTTTCTCTTATCAAGCTGTAGAAGAAAAAAAGCTACAGTGGATTTGTTTTCTGGAAAAAAAAAACTAGTAGTGCATTATTTTACGGTTTGCTTTTTTAAAATGAAAAAGTACTAAGTGTTATCTAATGTTTCTCTGTTCTCAGATGACAGCATGGATTGTGTAGATAATGAGAGAAGACCTCATTTTCCTCAGTTCTCCTATTCAGCCAGTGGAACTGCTTAATGTTTTGCAATGTTTTCCCATTCAGAAACAAAACAGACTGCATTTTGGGGACCTTACTTCAATGGACACTAGAGAACTTTCTATATTATCTGAATTACAAACTGTGTTTGTATTACAATTTAGATGAATTTGTAGGAAGCCTCACAGATTCTGTATTTAAAACCAATTCTTTGATGCATTTTTGAGAAGGAAACAAATCCATTCGTAAAGTATTAAGTCAAGGCTTTTATGCTGAATGACCATAGGTTTTTAAGAATATACACCAAAACTGTTTACTTTAGAAATAATTAAGGTATTCAACATATCAGCAACTCTGACCAGAAAATTCCCTTATTTTATTTATTTCATACAGTTCATTACCTAAATATAGAATCTGCATTCTGAACAATTAGATTTATATAGGAAGATGTAAGACTTTAGTAGCTAGTGCAATAATATAAGCAACAAAGTGAACAAAACTCTGGAGGTTTAAGGTTCAAACTCATTTTGGACAGCAGTGAAGTGTCATTCTACTCCAGAAAACCAACTTATAGGAACAGCATTAATGGCCTCAGTGAGGTAAATCAAAAAGCAAAAGTTATTTTTGTTATAACATCTGCTGCAAGACATTACGTATCAAATTGAATTCAGTGGAATCTAGTCCATTGCTACATTGTACAGATGAGTATTCCATTCAGGACAGTGCATTTAATTACTCCATTTGCGTAGGGTTTGGGAATGCTTAATAGGATTGGCTTCTCAGAACATAGCAAACATTGATTTACCAATCTAATCTGAAATGCAACAGTAGAAAATCACCCACTTTCATCAGTGTATAAAAGTACCATACAGGTCTAAGTGAGAAATCATCTTAATTAGTGAGTCAGCCAGAGAAAAGTACATTTTGGCACTGAAGTAATGACTTGTTGCCGTTTTTTATGAAAAGATATATGAATATATATAAACACTTTTTTTTTTTTTTTTTTTTCATCATGCCGGATCATTTCCTCATTCTTGAGTGTGCTTTAAAGGTATCAGCTGACAGTTTGTGGTGCCTTCTCACTCTTGAAGATTCACTTTAGCAGTGTTTCCCATGTTTAGGAAAAAAGCTAGGTTGAAATTTCATATGTGTTTGAATAATAATGGTGTTCAAAAGTGAATTTTTTTTGTTTTCATTTTTAATCTTAGTGAAAATTTCCCCACACCCTATTTTTGTTGTATCATGTTTCTTTGTAATTTTCATAAAAGCAGTCTTATTCTCTCTTCTGCGAGTGAACTTATTCCAGTGTAGGTTGTGTTCTTTTAAATTGCCTTTTTTTTTTTATTTTTCATTCTCTTGACTGTATAAAAATGACGACATGTACTGCAGTTGGCTAGCATTTAATTTTTTTATTTGAAAGGGAGTGTATTATGAAACCCTCACTTCCCCTTTCCATCAAACTGCTGTTTGCACAGAGAGCCCATCACTTTTTAAACAACGTTGAACTCTAGTATTTTTACTTATGATATGAAAGTTTCCCTCAACATACTAAATAAAATTTGCTTTAACAAGTTAGGTTCTTATTTCTTGTGGTAGGAGCCTTCTGGATTTGTAGAGATGCAACAACTGCTCTCCAGTTTCTCAAGTTTCTGAAGTATACAGAGACTTGAGAAATGACTATGACTTATTCTTTTCTGTCCTTTATCAGTTGTTTCTTCTCTGCGCTGATTCAAAGATAATTTTGGAAAAAGTTTAAGTAATACACCCTGTGCCAGAAATGCATTATGTGCTGAGGTAAATGAGGACAGGCCTCATTTTGCTGTCTTCCTGATGCCAGGGAGATTGTGTTAATCTTCAGAGTTGTTTCTAGTCCAGTCACTTGGGTCAAGGTGCAATATATAATACTACATCTCATTTCTCGAGGCTAGTATTAATTGTTTCTAGAAGCTAGCTATGGGAGGCTGGATTGTCTCTTTAAGAAAAGAGTACAGGGGGGAAAAAAAAGAAGAAAAACCCAAGAATTACAGTATGCCTCAAATTAAGGACAGAACTTGCAGTAAGATGTTAAATGTCTGAAATATTTCTGGTTCAAGAAGCAGACTATAATTCCTAGCAGAACTTACTGTGCATGTTATGGAAAGTGGAAGGAATGATCCATATTCTGTAGAGGATGCCTGTTCCATTCTGCAAGTCTGATCTCGTAACTCTCCTACTATTCCATTGCTTCTAAACCTGCATCTGAGTTTGCAGCCAGCCGCACTACTAAATCCAGAGAACTCTTCTGCCACTCTACAGGCTGTGATGAGTTCTGAGCTAACGTACTTCATGCGTCCAAATACAGGCAACACAAATGAGCAAAGGTTACTGCAGTCTCCCCCAAGGAAAATCTGGTCTCCCAAGTGCAGGAACAGATATGGATCAGATGGTTTTGGTGAGGCTGACTGTCTCAGAAGGGTATTTTTGGGGCCAATTGTTGCTATTGGATTTTGTTCTAACTCCCGTATATAAGGTAGAACAACTGTAACAACAAAAGTACTGTCAGTATCTAATAAACTTAGTGCTGTTAGCAGCAGTGAAACTGGGAGGGCAACACCTGCAGTGTCTTATGGATGTTCTTCCCCATTTCACCTGGGATTATTCGGAACACCTTGCTTGTCATCTGATTGAATGATTATCCCCATTACAGCTGTCTACCTGGAAAGGTAAAGTATGTTCTTTAAATTCTGGTATAGCAGAGAAAATTAGTAGCAGCATATCCATCATTGTTAACATACTGTTGTCCTTCTCTGTCAAAGTCTGTGACTTGAGCATCTCCTTCACCTCAGATTACTTTCATACTTTACATTCAGAGACTGTTTACAGTTTGCAGATTCTTTTAGATCATATATTAAAAAATACTTCTCTAACTATCCTTGCAGCCAAAACTCCCTCGTTCTTCCCTCTGGCATTTATAAATGTCATCCTTGCTCTAACATTATCAGAGCGAAGATCACTTTATTAGCCCATGGATTTGACAACTTTATTCCTCTTTCTGCTTTTTTTCCAATATTAACTACTATTCCTCCGTTGGAGCAGGTTACTGGTCATCTTTTTCGTAGGCTGTTCTTGTGTTGCCTGTCACTTTTTGTACACTACTGCTGAAATGCCGTTATCAGTGTTCACTATACCATGTTTCTGCACGGCTGTTCTTTGTCTTCATGTTGGCCTTTATACTTGGGTGGAATGTCCCCCAAATGCCCATCAAACTATCGCCTTCCCTGAAACATGCTTAAACCTCCTTGCTGTGATGGCAGCACAGGTATTGCTGCTGGTCAAACTGACCCATGCTGTCTCCTTGCTCTTCTCTGTTGCTGTTTGCTTTGACTTCAGTCCTCGTATTTGAAGTGTATGCTGAGCTTAGTGCGCTGGAGTTTGGTTTGTGGTGAAGATGATGTATCCTAAGTAAAGGGATTTGCTACAGTAAAGCAAATGCCAAAACAGCTCTCTGCAGACCACTGGTAGTACATACACATTACAGCCCAGGATCTCAGTAAAACACAAGTTGAAGGTG